>NC_080857.1:0-118994 GCF_030435755.1 Ochotona princeps
GGGCTTGAACTTGCGGGGGTCCTTGCAGGCATGGTGACTTCATGCTGACGTGGCAACGCCCCTGGGCGTGCCCAGCACAGACACACACAAACACTGACACCACCCGTGACCCGTCACACTGCCCTTTGCCCACATCCGGCCTGAGCCTCCCCCAATCACAGAGGACACGGCCGATAGCAACGCCCCGATAGTGAGATGGGGTTTGCACAACACCCGTCGAGCTCACACAGCTCCAGCTACAGCATTTTCAAGTGATGCATAAAAATCAACCAACACTGAGGACACGGCCCTGCACGAGACAGTCAAGACCATCTGGCCACAGTGCGATGTCAGGAACAGGCACCTGGGCCCGGCGCCGTAGCCTAGCGGCTGAAGTCCTCGCCTTGAACTCACCGGGATCCCATATGGGCACCGGTTCTAATCCCGGCGGCTCCACTTCCCATCCAGCTCCCTGCTTGTGGCCTGGGAAAGCAGTCGAGGACGACCCAAAACCTTGAGACCCTGCACCCACATGGGAGACCTGAAGGAGGTTCCTGGTTCTTGGCTTCGGATCGGCTCAGCTCCAGCCGTTGCGGCTCAGTTGGGGAGTGAATCATCGGATAGAAGTTCTTCCTCTCTGTCTCTCCTTGTCTCTGTATATCTGACTTTGTAATAAAAATAAATAAATCTTTAAAAAATAAAAGAAAAACAGGAACATGGCATGAACGTTCAGCCCAAGCCATAAGTCAATCACAAAACACAAGAAAATGAACTGGAAAAAGATGGCTGAGTCAGAAATGAGGAGGCCAAAAGCGGGACAAGGCACAGGGGGACAGGAGGCTCCCCAACCCCCGTCACAGGCCCCGCAGGCTCCCCCGTCTCCCTCACAGTCCTAGAGGCTCCCCAGGGCCTGTGACAGGAGTTGGGGAGACTCTAAGGCCTGTTCTCACCACCCTGGGCTAAAGGAGCCTCCCCCGCCCCTCATCTGGCGCCCCTCTGCCTGAGGAGGGGATGCGGGTTTGTGGTGCTGCAAAGAGGCCATCGCTGCTGTTTCCAACCCAGCTTTCTTGGGGAGCAAAATCCTTAAAGAAAGGGGAAAAAAAAACCAAGATGAATTCTACAGAGGGTCGTGGGAGAGGGCAGGAGGGAGCAAGCTAGCAATCTCAAAAGGTCGAGGGGAGAAAAAAAAACATAAAAAGCACACCTAGAAACACAGTAACTGCAGCTCGGGCTGGGGCGTGGTGTTCCAGGTCTGCTACTCACCTTGCAACCTCTCTCTAGGTTCTAAATGCTCTCCCAAGCCAAGAGCCTCAGCCCACGTGGCTGTGCACACGTGTAATTTGTTCAGGCACCCTTGAAAGGCCAGACACGGGATCCAGGAGGCGAGCCTTGGAAACCCAGGCCCTGAGCTGGGGTAAGCAGGTGAAGCAGAAGCAACAACGCACACAGGCCCGGGCTCAGAGCAGCCAGGCAGAGTCTGCGGGGGTGAAGAGGGCAACTGGAAGGCTAGGAGAGCAACCCTGACCTCCACAATCCTGACAATTCAAGGGACCTGCTACCCCAGGCCTAGAGGCTCCCCGACCCCCATCACAGGCCTAGAGGCTCCCCAGCGCCCCCATCACAGGCCTCAGAGGCTCCCCGGCCCCCGTCACGGGCCTCAGAGGCTCCCCGGCCCCCGTCACGGGCCTACAGGCTCCCCGGCCCCCGTCACAGGCCTACAGGCTCCCCGGCCCCCGTCACGGGCCTACAGGCTCCCCAACTCCCGTCACGGGCCTCAGAGGCTCCCCGGCCCCCGTCACGGGCCTCAGAGGCTCCCCAACCCCCGTCACGGGCCTCAGAGGCTCCCCGGCCCCCGTCACAGACCTCAGAGGCTTCCCGGCCCCCGTCACGGGCCTACAGGCTCCCCGGCCCCCGTCACGGGCCTCAGAAGCTCCCCGGCCCCCGTCACAGACCTCAGAGGCTCCCCGGCCTCTGTCTTACCTGCTCATGACTTCTGCCTCCTGCAGTACAATGTCCCAAGTTCCCAAGTGTGCTCCAAAAGCCGGACCATCTCCTCGCACTGCAACACGGACATAGCACTGCCAGCCGGCTCAGCTGTGCCTGCTTATCTCTGCTTGTCTCTGCTCAGCTGTGCTCGGCTGTGCTCGGCTATACTCAGCTGTACTCGTCTCTGCTCGGCCCTGCTCGGTCTCTGCTCGTGTCTGCTCGTCAATGCTCGGCTGTGCTCGTCTCTGCTCGGCCCTGCTCGGTCTCTGCTTGTCTCTGCTCGTCTCTGCTCAGCTGTACTAGTCTCTGCTCGTCTCTGCTCGGCTCTGCTCGGCTCTGCTCGGTCTCTGCTCGTCTCTGCTCGGCTGTACTAGTCTCTGCTCGGCCCTGCTCGGTCTCTGCTCGTGTCTGCTTGTCTCTGCTCGGCTGTGCTCGTCTCTGCTCGTCTCTGCTCGTCTCTGCTCGGCTGTACTAGTCTCTGCTCGGCCCTGCTCGTCTCTGCTCGTCTCTGCTCGGCAGTGCTCGGTCTCTGCTCGTCTCTGCTCGTCTCTGCTCGTCTCTGCTCGGTCCTGCTCGGCTCTGCTCGGCTGTGCGTACCTGCCCAGATGCCTCCCAGGACGGCAGAGGAAGGCCGAGTGCTGTACCACCCTAACTGCCACCCCACACATGCAGAAATACATGGAGGCCTCTCCACTGGGTGAGCTGCTGCACTGGGTAAACAAAGCCCAGGCCCTGGCCCTCAGTAGCTCTGTGAGGAACGGGGGTAGTGGAAAGGTTTCCAGGGACCTCATCTGCAAAAGATCAGTGCTAGTCATCCGGTGTGTAACTCCAGCTCCCAGAGGGCCTGTTGACTTGGGACTTAAACTCCCAGGGTTCTGTCGGTTCCCTGACATTGTGCCCTGCTCTTAAAGGCACCCTGACAATTCCTATCACAGAAGCCCAGGCCGATGCTCGGTCCCAAGCATCCTCCTTCCCTCCCGGGCCTTAGTATGCGGCCGTCCGGCCTTGGAGCCCTGATCTTCCAACCACACATGTCCAGGATCACTGTCCAGGAACCCCACCTGAGCTTAGGACGGCTTGGGCTGGGTGCCTCGAGCTCAAAGGCCTGAGCCATCAAAGGTGGAGCCCTCTTGTGGCCACCGGCACTCACTGCAGGACGCTCAACCAGACTTTCAAAATCAAAGGAAGCAGCCAGGCCCAGAGAGGCATTCTCTCTCAAGGACACACTTTGTAGAGCTTGCACGTTACGGAAACCCTACGCACGCCCTGGGGCTCTGCATTGACAGACAAAAGCAGTCCAGATCCACAGCACAGCACACAGCACACAGCATGCTCCCTCCCAGCAGGCCAGCAGCTTTCTCTTTTTTCTGTATCTTCCTACCTGCCTGCCTGTCTCTCCTTGTCCTATTTCTTGGAAGCACACAGGAACAGAGAGGGAGAGACAGCAAGCTTTCTGGCATCTGCTGGCTCACTTCCCCAAGGACCACCACCCGAGCCAGCTGTGGCTGGGTCAGGACAAGCCCAGGAACCAGGAGCTTCCTCCAGATCTCCCACAGGGCCACAGGGCCACAGGGGCACAAGCCCTGGCAGCATCCTCCGCTGCTCTCCCAGGAGGATCGGCAGGGAGCTGGACTGCAGGGGAAGCAGCCAGGATTTCAAGCAGCACCCATACATACAGGCCATCCGCCTGGCAGGCTGAGGCTTGACCCACTGGGACAGCAGCAAGCACCATCCCGCGCCACACCACGACCCCATACCACACAAACAGGGCAGTTGTGAGGGCCTCCTGGAGCGATGGGGTGCATGGCCAAGGCAGGGGCAGGTGGGGAAGGGGTGACAGGTGTCTGAGTAGAGGGCAGGGATGCAGGGGAGCACCTCCACATAGTTGTGTCCCCAAAAGAAGGCTTCAGGGTAGAACGCAGGAAGGGCTGCGGGGAAACTGTCAGGGATCCAGGCCTGTGCTGCCGGGAACACAGGCCCTGAAAGCGCTCCCTTGTCCAGGCCCAGGTGCCTCCCCGCTCACCGTCATACCTGCTCATGACTTCTGCCACCTACACCACAAGTTCCCAAGTCTGCTCCCAAACTCTGACCATCTCCTTGCACTGTAACATGGACAAGGCACTGCATGCCTGCACGGCTGTGCCTGTTCGGCTGTGCTCGGCTGTGCTCGGCTGTGCTCGGCTGTGCTCGGGGGGTGCTCGGAGGTGCCTTGGCTGTGCTCGGTTGACTTCAGCTGTGCTCGGCTGTGCTCGGCTGTGCTCAGCTGTGCCTCGGCTGAGCCTCGGCTCGGCGGGAAAAGAGGTGCTGGGAATATACGTCCCACGATGCACATCAAGAGACAAGGGGATGGTGTCTCTTGTCCCAGAGCGCCCCTTCGAAGGCTACCTAGTGGAACACCTTTTCCCAAAATGCCTCACGACTCCAGCGGCTAGAGTACTTAGGTGCTCTGAGGTGGGACTGCAGCTCCCACAGTGCACTTGCCCACACTGAAGTCAGACTCTAGTTCCCATGGGCGCCCATGGGCACGCTGACATGGGACTCTAGCTCCCAGAGTGCTCGTGGTCAGGCTGAGGTGGGACTCTAGCTCCCAGGGTTCTTTGGGTGCTCTGACATAGTACCTTGCTATTAAAGGAACCCTGCCGCTTTTTCCACAGTGGGCCGGCAGATGCAAAGCCCCAAGTGTCCTCCACCCACTCCCGGGCCTTGGTATGCGGGCTGTTCGGCCTTGGAGCCCTGATCTTCCAACCACACGTGTCCAGGAACACTGGGACCCCGACGTGAGGTTAGGATGGCTCAGGCTGGCTGCCTCGAGCTCAAAGGCCTGAGCCATCAAAGGTGGAAAGGACAGCTTTGCGCGCCCTCTCGTGGCCACCGGCACTCACTGCAGGAAGCTCAAACAGAGTCTCCTTCAAAATCAAAGGAATCAGCCAGGCCCAGAGAGGCATTCTCTCTCAAGGACACACTTTTTAGAGCTTGCACGGAAACCCTACCCACGCCCGGGGGCTCTGCATTGACAGACAAAAGCAGTCTAGAGACACACCACAGCACACAGCATGCTCACAAAGCCTGAGCCGACCAGGGGTAGAAAGGGCAGCGTGGGGCCCAGCTCCGTAGCCTAGCGGCTAAAGTCCTCGCCTTGAACGCGCCAGGATCCCATATGGGCACCGGTCCAAATCCCGTCGCCTCCACTTCCCATCCAGCTGCCTGCTTGTGGCCTGGGAAAGCAGTCAAGGACGGCCCAAAGCTTGTTGGGGAGTGAATCATCGGACGGAAGATCTTCCTCTCTGTCTCTTTTCCTCTCTGTATATCTGACTTTGTAATGAAATAAATAAATCTGCTAAAAAAAAAAAAAAAAAAAAAAGGCAGCTTTGCGCGCCCTCTCGTGGCCACCAGCACTCACTGCAGGACGCTCAACCAGACTCTTTCAAAATCAAGGGAAGCAGCCCAGCTCCAGCTCAGAGAGGCATTCTCTCTCAAGGACACTCTTTTTAGAACTTGCACACGAGACCCATGACCGGAAGCCCTACGCACGCCCTGGTGGTCTGCATTGACAGACAAAAGCAGTCTAGAGCCACAGCACAGCACACAGCACACAGCATGCTCCCTCGCAGGAGGCCGGCAGCTTTCTGTCTTTTCCTTCCTCCCTCCTGCCTCCCTCTGCCTCCTTTCTTGGAAGCACACAGGAACAGAGAGGGAGAGACAGCAATCTTTCTGGCATCTGCTGGCTCACTTCCCCAAGGACCACCACCCGAGCCAGCTGTGGCTGGGTCAGGACAAGCCCAGGAACCAGGAGCTTCTGCCAGATCTCCCACAGGGGCACAGGGGCACAGCGGCACAAGCCCTGGCAGCATCCTCTGCTGATCTCCCAGGAGGATCGGCAGGGAGCTGGACTGCAGGGGAAGCACCCAGGATTCAAAGCAGCACCCATTCAGGCCATCCACCTGGCAGGCTGAGGCTTGACCCACTCGGACAATACCCCGCACCAACACACCACACCACACCACACCACAGCAATCCTCGCTGGACCCTTCAGCAGCTCCTTCATCAGGCTGCTGAAGGTGCCTGTCCCCCTGGCTTGCACAACTTATGCCATTGCGTGCTGTGAGAGCGGCCGGTACAGACGAGGGATCCAGGCATGTTGCGACTCTACCTGTCCTGGGGAGAAGGACCTCTGTAAAGAACAGATGTCAGCTGTTGGGATGTCTTGTGGAAGGTGGCACATCAGCAGAGGCCGACGGTCCACAGCTGACCAGCAGGAGAAAGAGTCTTGAATCCAGAAGGATCCTTGGAGGAGGGTGAAGCACTCCCTGGTGAACAAGAGGGCAGCAGCATCTGGCTGGAGGCTGTGAGGCCAAATTCCTGCCTCCAAAGCACATGACAGGGATGGCTGACCCCTCAAGTGCTAGCTGGAGGTAGAAAGGGCAGCTTCGTGCACCCTGTCGTGTGCAGGCAGCACAGGCCCTGAAAGCCCTCCCTTGTGCGGGCCTTGGTGGCTCCCTGGCCATCATCAGATGTGCTGGGCAGCAGGGCTGCATGGTGCAGGGTGCTCTCCACAGCAGCTAGGGCCTGGGACTTCCTATTGCAGATGGCTGCTGACCTCTGGTGCCTACTTCTCCATCCACCTGCTCCTGGCTTAGGAGCCCACATGCCCAGACACCACCCAGCTAGGCCGAGGAAGGCCGAGTAGTGTATCACATCACCCTAACCGCCACCCCACACAGGCAAAAATACATGAAGCCGGGGCCCATCAGCGTGGCCTAGCGGCTGTTTGGCATTGGAGCCCTGATCTTCCAACAACACGTGCCCCGGAATACTGTCCGGGACCCCCACACGACGCTAGGATGCCTCGGGTTGGGCTGTCTAGAGCTCAGAAGGCCTGAGCCCACCAGGGGTAGAAAGGGCAGCTTGGGGCCCAATGCCGTAGCCTAGCGGCTAAAGTCCTCACCTTGAACGCGCCGGGATCCCATATGGGCACCAGTTCTAGTCCCGGCGGCTCCACTTCCCATCCAGCTGCCTGCTTGTGGCCTGGGAAAGAAGTGGAGGACGGCCCAAAGCTTTGGGACCCTGCACCCTCGTGGGAGACCCAGAAGAGGTTCCAGGTTCCCGGCTTTGGATCGACACGCACCTGCCGTTGCAGCTCCGTTGGGAAATGAATCATCAGATGGAAGATCTTCCTCTCTGTCTCTCCTCCTCTCTGTATATCTGACTTTGAAATAAAAAAAAAATCCAGGAAGCCCTGTCGACAGCCCATCGGGGAGCTGCGCCACTTGCCAAAGAACTCCCGGAGCCTGCATCTCAGGGTGATCTTCGAGGAATGGGGGTGGCGGTAAGGTTTCCCGGGACCTGATCTGGCAAAGTCCAACCCCAGTCGGCTGGTGTGTAACACCAGCTCCCAGAGGGCCTCTGGGGACGCAGGCGTGGGACTCTAACTCCCAGAGGGCCTCTGGGGACGCTGACATAGGACTCCAACTCCCAAAGGGCCTCTGGGGCACGCTGACGTAGGACTCTAGCTCCCAGAGGGTCTCTGGGGACGCTGACATAGGACTCCAGCTCCCAGAGAGCCCGTGGGCACGCTGACGTGGGAATCCACCTCCCAGGCTTCTTTAAGTACCCTACTCTTAAAGGCACCCTGACAATTCCTATCTCACAGGCCCGCGCTGATGCTAGGCCCCAATCATCCTCCTCCCCTCCCAGGCCTTGGTATGTGGGCTGTTCGGCCTTGGAGCCCTGATCTTCCAACAACACGTCCGGGACCCCCACACGATACTAGGATGGCTCAGGTTGGGCTGTCTAGAGCTCAAAAGGCCTGAGCCCACCAGGGGTAGAAAGGGCAGTTTGGGGCCCGGCGCCGTAGCCTAGCGGCTAAAGTCCTCACCTTGAACGCACCAGGATCCCATATGGGCACCGGTTCTAATCCCGGCAGCTCCACTTCCCATCCAACTCCCTGCTTGTGGCCTGGGAAAGTAGTCAAGGACGGCCCAAAGCTTTGGGACCCTGCAACCTCATGGGAGACCTGGAAGAGGTTCCAGGTTCCTGGCTTTGGATCGGCACGCACCAGCCGTTTCGGCTCCGTTGGGGAGTGAATCATCGGATGGAAGATCTTCCTCTCTGTCTCTTCTCCTCTCTGTATATCTGACTTTGTAATAAAAGAAATAAATCTGCTAAAAAAAGAAAAAAAAAAGGCAGCTTTGCGCGCCCTCTCGTGGCCACCAGCACTCACTGCAGGACGCTCATCCAAGGCTCTCCTGCCAAATCAAGGGAAGCAGCCCAGCTCAGAGAGGCATTCTCTCTCAAGGACACTCTTTTTAGAGCTTGCACACAAGACCCAGGACGGAAGCCCTACGCACGCCCTGGGGCCTGCATTGACAGACAAAAGCAGTCTAGAGCCACAGCACAGCACACAGCATGCTCCCTCGCAGGAGCCCAGCAGCTTTCTGTCTTTTCCTTCCTCCCTCCTGCCTCCCTCTGCCCTCTTTTCTTGGAAGCACACAGGAACAGAGAGGGAGAGACAGCAAGCTTTCTTGCATCTGCTGGCTCACTTCCCCAAGGACCACCACCAGGGCCAGCTGTGGCTGGGTCAGGACAAGCCCAGGAACCAGGAGCTTCCTCCAGATCTCCCACAGGGGCACAGGGACACAGGGGCACAGGGCCACAGGGCCACAGGGGCACAGGGGCACAGGGGCACAAGCCCTGGCAGCATCCTCCTCTGCTCTCCCAGGAGGATCGGCAGGGAGCTGGACTGCAGGGGAAGCACCCAGGATTCGAAGCAGCACCCATACAGGCCATCCACCTGGCAGGCTGAGGCTTGACCCACTCGGACAATACCCCGCACCAACACACCACACCACACCACACCACACCACACCACACCACACCACACCAACCCTCACTGGACCCTTCAGCAGCTCCTTCATCAGGCTGCTGAAGGTGCCTGTCCCCCTGGCTTGCACAACTTATGCCATTGCGTGCTGTGAGAGCGGCCGGTACAGACGAGGGATCCAGGCATGTTGCGACTCTACCTGTCCTGGGGAGAAGGACCTCTGTGAAGAACAGATGTCAGCTGTTGGGATGTCTTGTGGCAGGTGGCACATCAGCGGCGGCTGATGGTCCTCTGGTGGCCTGTAGGAGACAGAGTCTTGAATCCAGCAGGATCCCTGGAGGAGGGTGAAGCACTCCCTGGTGAATGAGAGGGCAGCGGCATCTGGCTGGAGGCTGTGGGGCCAAAGTCCTGCCTCAAATGCACACGACAGGGATGCGTTACTCCCCAAGTGTTTCCTAGGAGGCCCTGATGAAGGGAAAGGGGTCCTCGTGAGCCCATGCCTGGAGATGGCATGGGTGGCCGTCCTTGTGCCGCAACAATGGACTTGGTGCACTGAGCCAAGAATAACACACGTAGAATACTGCTTGATGGTCAATAGCCTAAATTTAGTAACAACACCAGACTTTCAAAGGAAGGTTGTCAGGCAGGTCTCCCAGAAGAGGGGCTTGATTCATTTACATCTCAACAGCAAGGTACAGTTCCCCAAAACACAGCAAGTTCCTCTAGCAGGTTCTTTCTTTAATCCTGTGAACCAGGATGTATCCTGCTCATTTATCTCCTTATCAATTGCTCCTGCTCCTTCAGGGGAGATTCAACTGGCTATTGTCTCCCACAACATCAAAGATTCTAAATGTCCTTCTATAAATTCCACTTCTGTGTTTTGTAAAATTAGGCCTGAAAGATGTAGCTAAGGAGAACATGCCCTTGGAAGAGCTGAAAATGGGGAGATGCGATACTATATGTTATACAAAAATAACTTCACCATGATCCACATACCCCAACTGCCTATTATATCATCAAACTTCTCCACATGCTTTTTCCCCACGGAATGGACCCCGGCTGCCTGTCAGGGATAATTGGCCAGCGGTCCCTCTGGCTACTTCAAGCTGAGAAAGGGGCGGAGAGAGGGGGCCGCAGCAACCAGGTATTCTCCAGGGAATGCATTAGGGGTCCTTGGCAGAAGATAGAAAAATAACAGCGGTAATTTCTCCCGAGGTAACATGTTTTTGAGTTTAACCTGAATCAGAGTGGCACAGGAACCGTGAAAGATTCAACATTAACATCCATCATATATAGCAGCTGAGTATAAACTTAACATCAAAGTTTCTATGCAGTTACATCTTGTTTAGCATTGTTTTAAACTGATAAAAGTTTTTCAGGAAGATTTTTAACACAAAGTTTAAACTTTGCAGTTTATAGTATTCAAGCATGATTTTATAGAACTAACACAGGGTGCGAGCGAGATCACACCAGACATGTTTAAGGTTTATTGAGGAGTCTTATTAACCAAGCTTAGTGATAATACAGCATACTAGAAATAGCAAATCACAAGTCAGTATGGCAATCCAACCAAACATAATCCAAAGGGGAACAAATGGTCATTACCCTGAAGTCCATCCGTTAAGCCAAAGACCTATGTTCCCCAACAATATAAGTTATCCTATGAGGCATGCTATGAGCAACCTGGACACACTTACAAAGCTGCAGACATTCACCTTTCCCTGGCTTCTCTGCCCACATTCCATCACTGCTAGGCCTCACCTCTCCTGGAACTCCTGATAGTACACAAAGCAGAAACAACATTACTATATCCATTGTCCCATCTAAGCAGTTCACAGGGACCATGTTCAGGGGATTACCTGTCCTGGGTCAGCCAAGAGTGGAGGTGCGAGCCCTGCTTCACAAATCTTTTAAAGGGGCTTGTGAGGGGAGTTGTTGCACAACAATGTAATACTGTCCCCTCTCAGTTGATGGGTGAGTCACAGGTGGGCAGGAGTGAATGCCTAAGTGGTGTGGGGGGGTGGAATGGCTGAGGATGGAATTAACATTCCATTACTGTTAGGACCCACCTTCAGGACAGAGGGTATGGGACACAGCCACATTTCATTTGCCCACTGTCAATGGGTGCTATCACTGGCTGCACCCCATAACAGAGCTTCATTCATTTTGGGATAATCAAAACAGTTTTATGATTTTTTTTAAAGATTTATTTATTTTCATTACAAAGTCAAATATACAGAGAGGAGGAGAGACAGAAGAAGATCTTTGTTAGATGATGACCACTGAACGCCCAACCACTGGTGGAATAATATCGGCAAGTTGTTCAGCGTTGTAATGGAAACTTTATTGGAAAATCTGCTCCTGGGCCCCCTTCGCGCAGAGGGGAAAGAGGAGGGAGGCGAAAAGGGCAACTGGGATAGGGGTGGAGGAGTTTTACAACCCCCTAGACACGTGCCCCAACTATGTAAGGAATGTCCATTCAGGTGTGCCATTGGTCAATTGGAATCCCACCAGGTCAGTGTCGAACCTGGCTCCTGTGGCTCCTTTGTTCCAGGCTGAGGTGACCCCCTGTCTCCAGTGCCCTGGACAGCTACCAATCTTCCCTCTGATGATTCACTCCCCAAGTTAGTGCAACAGCTGGTGCTGAGCTGATCCGGAGCCAAGAGCCAGGAACTTCTTCCAAGGTCTCCCAATGCAGGGTCCCAAAGCATTGGGTCATCCTTGACTGCTTTCCCAGGCCACAAGCAGGGAGCTGGATGGGAAATGGGGATGCCAGGATTAGAGCCGGTGATCATATGGGATCCTGGCGTGTTCAAGGCTCAAGGCGAGGACTTTAGCCGCTAGGCCACAGTGCAGGGCCCAAAACAGTTTTATAATTCTAACAAGTCATATGTTAACAATTGAAAAATAGAAAAATCTTAGGCAGGTTAGCAGGGAAACCTCCAACAATCTAATGAGGAAGAAATTAACTCTACATCCTACCTAGTAAAATCCAGAAAAGCAAACAGGAAGCCTGACCAGTAAGTACAGGCTGAGTGATTATAGAGTAGCTGGCCCTTTTCCTGGCTATTACAAACTTTCTGTGTCAGTGTCTCTCTCTGTTTATCTGAAAAGCCAAATAGGAAGCCTGATCAGTAAGGTACAGGCTGAGTGATTATCAACTAGCTCACCTTTATTAGTCTGTGTCTATCTGAACTAATTTTGGGGTTCCCAAACATCCTGACAGTCAATGTAAGAGAGGTCTGGGAACCAAAGCTGGAACTAAGTAAGGACCAAAGCTCCTCTTCTGAGTCCAGAAGGAAATTTACAATCCTCTTATCTCTGAGAACCACCCAGGGCTCCTGGCTGTAGTTTCGATATCACCAGACCCTATGGCGAGGTTTCTGGAAACAGTTTGCAGACAATGAATATCACATTAACTTATACCTTGAAATAATCTAATAGTGTGTTAGAGTTCAATTCTATACTAAATTATTTACGATAAAATTTCACATTTTTGAAAACTTCCCAAATAAAATCCCTCAAGATTTATAAAAGCCTAGTTATCTTCTTTTAATTCCAAGTTCCCAAAAGTTGCCGTGGATATGCAGATGAATTCAGCTAGCTAAACATTTATCACAACGAAAGACCTTCCAAAGTAGAATTCACAAGCCCAGAGAACAAGTTCTGTCAAATTGTTCTTTTCTCCTTGACTCTTTATTTTTTCACATTTTATAAAGATATTTAAAATGTGGGTGTCCAGGCAGCAGAATCAAAACCTCGAGAGAAAAAGATGGTCATTACTTTGAAATCTAGCTGTTGAACTGAAGGCCTGTATTCCAGCTTCCTCAGCAACATAAAATATTCCAAAAGACATGCAGTGAACAACCTGAGTACATTAACACACAAAACAGCAAACATTCACCTTATAATGTATAATGCCATCACCCAAATACTCCTTAAAGAACATCACTTTTACTAATTTTAAACAATGTGGACTTAACAAGACAGAGAACATACAGATTAACTTAATATAAAAACTTGCACTTAAAATTAGCATATATGGTTAAGCTATGCTGTATAGGAATAAGTGCTATATAAATAATATGTTTTCACCACAATTGATTGGTATTTCATCCTCCAGGATTTATACTTACAGGGTGACAAGCACAGGTGGGGCATTGAGACAGTGGTAGCGTTAAGTTTGTAGCTTCTCCGCAGACACAAATTGAATAGAATATTCCTGTTTTGTAAACCTCTGAATGTTTGGGACCTGAGGCTGGCCCCTCCAGGAGTCTTCTGGCCACAGGCATCTGTCATCATGATCAAATTTGGATTTATATTCTTTTTCCAGCACAGACCTCTTTGGCACTTAGGACTGAAAGGAACAGTCTGCTTATAAGTGTTTATTTGCTTCCACCTACATCTATACTGTTCCATCAATACATACTTAAATGGGTATAGATAAAAATGAATCCATGGGAGACATGGGTAGTAATATTATCAATAATCTTAATTATGTCCTTAATATTACTACACTTTTATCTGAGATTGATGACCCAGAGATAGCTACAATAACAGACCTTTTATGTAAATTATGCTGTGACTTAATAATGGATATAGTATGTACATTTGAACTTTTGAACAGAGGTGACTCCATCTTCCTAAGCTACTGGTGAAACGGGGCCACCTCTCCTAGCACTCCTGTCAAGAAGCCCCAATGTACGTAAGCCCTCTCCTATCACTCTTGCCAAAAACTCCAATGTACTAAGCTCTCTCTTATCACTCATAAGAAGCTCTCATTTACGTAAGATGTCATAAAAAACAAGTTATGGTAAAAATGATAAAAAAGAAGCAATTGTATATTGATGAATATGTAAAAAAACATGTTTTTCAGAACTGAGAGAAAGCAAGTGCTACTGATAGATAACATGTACTAACCAATCAAAACGTTGTAAACAACTGCTTGCCTGACCCACTGAATTGTATATAAACCCATGCCTTGGTCCCAGTCACTGAAGGCAGCAGGCTCCCACTAGACCGGAGTCAAACCCCCTTGGGCTTCCACCCGAAGTCAGCAGGCTCTCACTAGGCCAGAGCCAAACAGCCCAGCAGGTTCCCACTAGGCCAGAACCAAAGCCCAGCAGACTTCCACAGGGTCGCAGTCAAGGGTGCTCTCAGTGGCTTCCCCCATCCTGTTTGGTGTGTGCTCGCTTGAATAAATGCTTGATTGCAAGCATCCATTCTCTCCACTCCTGGTGTTTGTTCGAGTACCGGGCTCGGTTTTCGCCATAAGGGCATATTCCCGGGGAGTGACTGTTAGAAGTATTAGCATGGTATTTTTGAGTTGAAGGAAGCCTTCGGCAATTTTTTCTAAGCTGTCCTGGCTTGCCAAAATTAAAACATTCAGCATTCATTTGCTTTTGAATGGCAAAAGTTTCAAGTGCTGCTAGGTGGCATGGTGTTTAAAGGTCCCTATGTTGCCACAGGCTTTCAGGTAACACAGAAGATCCCCTCTGTCTTTTACAGGACCAATAACAGTCTAGCAGCCCTCCTTGGCATTATCAAAGGCCAGTTGCTTTAATAACAATTTCCTAGTGCCTTCTCCCCTAACTTGGTTTTCTATGGAGTCTGTCAAACATCTTACAAAATCAGGGTAAGATTCTCTGGCTCCTTGGATGACTTGTATAACTGCCTGCAAATTTAGACCCAGTTTCAATTTTCTCCCATGCCCACAATGCTAAGTCTCTCGTATATGGGTGAGCGCAGCTTGAGGTAGTTGTATCTGTTGTTCTGTAGTAATCCACTGTCCATTTCCAACCAACATATCATAACTCAATTGCCCCCCTCCAGGGAGTTGCCAACCTGATGCTTCTAAGGATCACAATTTTTCATTAGCCATATCACTTCTCCACATTTTCCACTGTAAATATTGAGAAGGAGAAAGGTCTATTTTTGCTGTAAATTCAAAATCATAAGACCCTGAACCTAACCCTAACCCACTAATCATAACCCTAACCCCTAACCCTGACTCTGATCCCTTAACCCTGAGCCTAAACCTGACCCTGACCCTTGTTTCAATGGCTTCTTAATTATGTAAATGTATAGTCATGGAGTACTTGGATCTACCATACCCATAAATGGGGGTATAATGCAACATGCATCCCTGCTTCCATATGAAAGATGGATTCCCAATGAAACTGTTGGACATGTGTAGACAATGGGATGCTGGACTGATATTGTCTGTACCAACAATGTTGGGGCACACTTAAATAACAGACTTATTGAATTATGATTCCTTATGAATGACTATACTATTGTAGCAACATGGGGAAAATATGTCAGGGGGAGGGAGTTTGGGAGGGAATCCGTCTATACGAAATTGTACCACATAATTCAAGATGAGAGAATCAAGATGGCGGAATAGGGTAAGGACACGTTTCAACGGATGGAGAAATATTTAACCAGGATGAAGCAGAGAGGACACATTCCAGGAAATAGTAGAGCACAGAACAACAGCAGAGGAGTACCTGGAGACTGACAGACACAGGAAAGCAGCGGACACAACGGTATGGTATTGCAGTGATGGATACTCCAGCAGCATTCAGTTAACAGTGATCTGAACTCACCAGCAGCTGGAACTCCACCAGCAACTGGTGGGGACTTTCACTGGGAGCTATGACTTTTCATTTGAGGGGATGTACAGCAGCTGTGAAACGGAGACTAACATATCCAGATGTGAAGAGGTTAGCCTCGCCAAGTTGAGGTTAGAAAGAACATATTTTGTCCAGCCGCAGTTCCAGATAACAACGTGTTGCAGGAAACAAGAGTGATTTTGCTCCTGGCACATGCTATTTCTGACTTGATGTTCTCCGGAACACCAGAATATTCTGGGTCAGGCAGTGGTCCCAGAAGTAGGCACATTGCAGGAAACAGAAGTGATTTCACTCCTGGCACATGTTGTTTCTGACTTGTATGTTCTTAGGATCTTGGACTATGTTGGGACTTAGGTGTAGCATGGCACAGGAAATGGCAGCGTATTTTTCACTCTCAGCACATGGTGTTCTAACCAAGATGCCCCAAAAGGCGTGGGAAGTCAAGTAACTGTGAGTCAAATGTGCAGGCTTCACCTCTCCTCCAACTTTCCTCCCTTTGGCTGTGGTGTCTGGATGCACACCCAGACCCCCAGGTGAGCAATGGGAGTTTAAGAGATGTCTTAAACTTATGAGAGATACAAACTGAGGGACGCTTCTGTTTTATCCTCTCTCTTCATTTGAGAGAAACAAGCCATCCACCAGGAACACCCCCTTGGAGTTTATTCTCAAACTTTGGGATTCCTTTTACCCCCAGAATTTAAGGAAAAAGGACCTGATCCTTTTCAGCACCACAGCCTTAGGTGCCAGATTTGAGCTCTAGAATGGGGAGAATTGGCCTAGTTGGGCCTCTTTGCATAACTATGCTGCTGTGCTGTGCTGTTCTGGCTCTGCCTCCACATGGAGCACACAATTGGCTTTTACCTTGGCCCTTCCCTGTTCTGTCTTTTAGCCAAAGGTTTAGCTTTAATTGTTTAATTTTAGCCTTAACTGTTAAAGATATCTTGCAGGAGGTGGAGGTTCATTTTGTCTCTTTGGTCATTGATCTCATAAACAAACAGGAACATTGCTATGGGCCAGACCCCAGACTCCACCCCTGCTGGGGAGAACTTAGAATTCATTAACTCTTTCTAGCCTGAGAGATTTTTTTCCCCTTTACAGTTCCCTCTGCCCCCAACTAGGAGTATTTGATTCTACGTGCCTTTTTGTTTCAGGGTGTACCTCACTGTTACTAATGATGGGTTCATGTGCTAAATCAAGGTTTTCCTGTGTTATTGCAGCTGCCTTCAGTGATGAACTTTCATGTGTCTTACTGAGACCACCCAGGCCTGCTGAGATCTTGGCCACACCTTCAGGTGGGCAGCACCAGCATTGTCCACCCATTTTCTAACTAATTAAGAAACCACCATTGGGGAACATGTTACCTGTAGGTTCCCCGCCCAACAAGGAGGGGTCAGGAAAGGCTTAAAATTCCAAGACCCTTCCTCAAACCTTTGGTGCTTCGCTCTCCCTCCTCTTTCAAGGGGCACCCCACCTCCCAGCTTTCTCTCTGGAGGTGCTTCCCCCTCCCTCTGCCTTCCTTGCTCACCTGGTCCCTTTGCAAATAAATTTTTCTATCTGCAACAGATTCCGGCTTTTTATTTCTATACTAAGCTGAGGAAAGAATCCACCAGGTATTTCTGGTAACATTACAATGTTTTCTAAGGTTTTTGTTGTTGTTTAGTCTTGAAAGCTAACTATTGGTTTCTAGTGTTTTAACTCTGATCAGATCCAGTCTATGGTGTTTGTTAGTGTGCTCAGATAAATGTATTTTTAATTAACTTATTTGAACCTCTAAATTCTTCCAAATTCTAAACCAAGTTTTCTGACTTTGGGATTTCCAATAGGATCCCTGGAACTCTCAAAGAATGAGACAAAATTTGGATAATATGATATTTACACCATGCAAAGTACATAATGAGATTATAAAATTATGCCAAATTTGTTTCCTTAATGCCATGGGTGTACATCTAGAGTGTTTGTTACAAGCAGGAGCAAATTCTGCATGTGAGCTTTTATGTTCTGTTTAAGTGAATGAATATTGCATGGTTACAAAGAGTTTTTATGTAAAGTTTCAAAATGGCTAATTCATACTGGTGCTTATGTTTATTAGTCAAGATGTTTTCTAATTATAAAGTTGTTCCAAGTTATGGGATTATTTGTGTTTATCAGTCAATTGATCTATCAGATATTTTAAGCCTACTTGGCACCTTTCATAGTCATTTAAAAAACTCAAACATTTCAAACTTGCTGACTTTTGATATTCCCAGTGAGGCCTCATGGGAATATCAAAGAACGTATCTCATTTTATAGAGATGACCACTGATTAGGCTGTTTGGATTTTATTAAAAGGTGCTGTTAAGATGTGAAGTGTTATAAACTTTAGGTTATACTAATGAAATATTAACAGACTGCTATTAGTACAAATTGATACAAATATCAAGATATCACTAAAGTCTAATAATTTTATTACATTATTGTTTACAACTATTATCCTAATGCACAAGGTCTAGAGGCCTAAAGGTGATTTGACAGTGTGCTATGTAAAGTAAATAGACGTTTATATTTGTTATTTTATAATTCTAACAATGAATGCTTAATTTTCCGGATTCCAACAAATGCTATTGCATCCATTGCAAATAGTGCTAAAGTTTAACAGTAAGCTACAGGTTCCAACTAAAAGCATCTTTAACCTGGGTTACTAGGAGAAAGATACAATTCTAAGTAACTGGTAACTTTAAAACACTCAAGAGTTTTTTTTTTTTTTTCAAAAAACTGTTACAAAAGTTATTTTGTTTTATAATGTATATTAGCTGGTATGCATATACATGTTCATGTGGCAAGCAATGTAGTCTATTATGATTGACTTATAGATGAAAGTGTTAATAAATGATTGCTAAGCTAGGTCTTTTTATCTTGATTTAAATAAATCTCTGAGGTTAGGGCCACAGAGAAATCCTACAGCTTCCTAAAATGCTTGAGGAATGACTTTGAGTATATTCCCTTATATCCTATGTACAGAATAGGTGACATATAGGTAATAGATTCTTTTTTTTTTTTCAATTTTTTTAATCTATTTTATTGTGTTGTTGTTGACAATCTTTACATAGTTAATTACAGTTAAAGAAAGAAAAAGAAAAAAAAAAAGGTTCAGGGGGATAGGGAAGTGGGTAATACTATTATGTCTATATTGTTTCCATCTTGTATCTGAGGTAAAGGGGGATATTGAGGGAGAAGCCCCACCCGGTTTCCCGCCCACCCCGAGTCCCGGATGTGGGGTATGCTCTGAGATATGTGCTCGAGTGGTGTTAATAGTTCTCCAGTTATGAATCGCTGCCAGTTTCGCTCGATGAGGTCGTCCACTGATTGATATAGTCCATCATAAAGTCTCCGTTTGCCCCATTTTTCGCTGCCAACATATAGCTGAGATGAATGATTGATCTGCTCTGTCTTCTGTCTTTTCTTGATTAGAGTTCTGAGTCCAGCAGTTCGATTGGGGAGATCTCCAAAGAAACTTTGAGGTATTCCCAGACTAGTTTCTTGCATGTTCTAGCAAGCACAGGGCCCGGCACAGTCCATCACCCCGATCAGCTGGTGGTTGCAATTGCTGGGTTGGTTCTGTTTTCAGTCCCGAGTTGCACTGGAACCAATGGGTGTTGCAGTCCAGTCTGGTTCTGCCCAGCACATACTCAGCCCTCACACTAACCAGTGGGAGCTGCAGCCTAGTTGGGGCGACCCACGATAACCCACACCAGGCCCGCCCCCTACCCTGGTTTGCCAGTATGTGTAGCAGAAGACCAGTCTGTCCCCCATCCCATTTAGCCATCCCAGCCCCCGTCCTAGTTTTCATGCCCTCCCACGGGAATAGTGACCCAAGAAGGGGGAACCCACATTTTCCCTCCTAGGTCTCTCTGTCCCGGTTTATGCACTCTTTAGGTGGTTCTGTGATTTGACTTGACAGAATTAGTCCCCAGTGCCAGCTTCTGCGGCTATGCCCAAACATCCCTCACCCACTCTAATTTATGCTTGCACCAGCAGGAATAATCAGCCCAGCCTGACTTTTCCCTGATCTATTCCACATGCAGCGCACAGGTGTTTTAGCCTTGCATAGTCTAGTCTGTCTCTATCCCAGCTCACACTCTCCAGTGGGAGTAGCTGTCCGGCAAGGGAACCAGCCCCTTAATCCCCCCGCCAGTTCTGCCCCTCCCTTCCTTCCTGGATCTCACGTGTGCTGGTTGGGTGCTGCATTCATATCCAGTACAGGCAATCACGCCCTGGCATTCCATAATGTGTACTGGTTTTGTCACGACCAAACCTGGCTCATCCCACACTCTGATCTGGTGATCGGATTTGCCAGTGGGTGATATGGACTGATTCAGCCTGGTCTGCTCCTGACCCATGCTGAATGTGTGCCAGTGGGAAACTTTCCGTGGCCTATTCTGGACTGTTTCCTATCATGCTTCTTGCGCTTACCTGCAGGGACTGTGTCTTGCCAGAGGAGTTGCCCAGGCTCCTCCATCAGAACCCCTCCCAATGGCAGGTTTTGCGCATGCCAGGGGGTCTTTGAGCCAACCCAACTCAGTTCACGTCCTGTCCTAGCAGGGACAGTGGCTTTTCCTGGCTGGCTTTCACCCCATTCTGGTTCTTGTTGTTGGATATTTCAGCCCGGCCATGGCTCGTCCATACCCACATACAGCTCACGCATGGCTCAGTAGGGGGTTGAGACCCAGCCTAGTCAGTCCCACATCTACCCTTCGGTTCTCCATGACACCAGATGGTGTTGGGGTCTGAACTGGCCTGGTGCATCCAATCCCAGCCCACACTAGTGCCTCGGGTGACTGCAACTGTTTCCTAGATAGAACGCAGCTCCAATTCTAGCACATACGCCCCTTGGTGGGAACCTCAACCTAGTTAGGGTGTCCCGTTACCTCCCCGATTGGGCTTGTTCCTAGCTGTAAATCATGCACCTGCCCGTGGTTGCTCTGAGGACCAGTAGGTGCAAGAGCCTAGCTTGGTATGACCTGTGTTCCATGCTGGTTTCTAGTTTTGCTTGTAAACAAAGGTTTGCTCAGTCCTGCCTAGTACATTACGTTCATTTACCAATTTACACATTTTGGAGCTACTATGCCCTGCTAGTCCGACCCCCAGATCTGGACGGCGTGTTCACCAGCGAGAGCTATGACTCGCCAGGGGAGCTTCCCAAGTACCTCCACTTGATCCACTCCCAAACCCAGTTTACATACATGCCATTGGTTTTTAGGCCAGTGCCCGGTGTACTCTGGCCTCCCATTTGGCCTTGTATGAGCTGGTGAATGTTGCAGCCTGGCCCACCCCACAGCCTATTGAGGATGCACATTTGGGTGCTGCTGCCTTGCCCAGTCCAGTCTATGGCGGATCCCTTTACCTGTGATTGATGGCAGGCTCCTTGGTCACACGTAGCTTAGTCCATAACCACCTAAAATTTAGGTTTACCAGTGGGGCCAAACTTTCTACAGGGTGTGGCCCACACATCCTGCACAGAGTCCACCCCAGGATAAGGTTCTAGAGTGCTAGTTAAAATTATGGACCTGCCTAATGTGACCAGTCTCCTGAACCAACATCATGTCAGGCAAAAAAATATCCTGCTAGACAATCTGGGGGTTATCTTCTGCATTATAGGTGTTCAAAGCTCAGCATTGTTGAGTGATTAGAAGTTCTCCAAAAGAAGAGTTACTGGTGCTGGGAATCTTTAGGATTGACTCAGAACCCAGAAACAGTGGGGTCACCCTAGAGCTATCTAAGCAGCAATTCGGACATCCATTACCCCAGAGCTTCCCGGCCGGGCGGCCAGCAGCCAAAGCCTGGCACCACATGGTGCACTGGCCGCCCTGGATGAGGCCGAGGACTCGTTCACTGCCTTGCGGCAGTGTCTTTGGCGTGAGCCCCCAGCATTGGGTCCGACCCGGCAAGGGCACCCCCCACAGCCGCCACACTGTGAGGAGCGGCAGTTGCCCCCGAATCCCAAGGCCCGAACCCCTCCCAAACTCACCTAGCTGCCAGATATTAGCAGCTGGGTGGAGCTAGGAATTTTAAGCCAGTTCCCAAGTTCCCTCATGGCGCACTTACCCTGAGGAATGAGCTCTCTTGGGTCCTGGATGAGGCCGAGGACTCGTTCACTGCCTTGCGGCAGTGTCTTTGGCGTGAGCCCCCAGCATTGGGTCCGACCCGGCAGGGGGACCCCCCACAGCCGCCACACTGTGAGGAGCGGCAGTTGCCCCCGAATCCCAAGGCCCGAACCCTGCTTCCCCTTTTTAAAGATGCTCTCAGGGGAGCTTAGGAGTTGCTTGAGCATTGGAATAATACTGGGAGGAACTAGGCAGACTATAAAAAGAGGCAGGCTGACCTCAAATAAAGGGCATTCTCTTTACAAGAATGACCCACTGCGTGTTGTCTTGTGTTGTCTTTTTGTAACCCTAGTCCCTCCGCTCGGCTTGGGGTACACTGCGACGCAGGCATTGCCGACAGAACTATACACAAGATCAATCAATCGAAGAGCTAGTTCTTTGAGAAAATCAAGAAAATAGACTCCCTGCTAGCTCGACTAATCAAACAAAGGAGGGAGAAAACACACATAAGTAGTATCAGAGATGAGAAAGGAAATATAACAACAGATACCTCAGAATTACAAAGAATCATCAGGAACTATTACAAGCAACTATATGCTAACAAATCAGAGAACCTAGAGGAGATGGATAGATTTTTGAACACAAACAATCCACCAAAATTGAATCAAGAAGCAATTAAATATCTAAACAGCCCAATAACACGCACTGAGATTGAATCAGTAATTAAAGCCCTCCCAACCAAGAAAAGTCCTGGACCAGATGGCTTCACTACTGAATTCTTCCAAACTTTCCAAGAACTCACCCCAATCTTACACAAGCTTTTTCAAACAATAGAAAAAGAGGCAATCCTTCCAAGCTTCCAAGCTCTTTCTATGAAGCTAATACCACCTTAATACCAAAGCCAGAGAGAGAAACAACAAAAAAAGAGAACTACAGACCGATATCCTTGATGAACATAGATGCAAAGATCCTCAATAAAATACTAGCCAACAGGATCCAACAACACATCAGGCAGATCATTCACCCAGACCAGGTGGGATTCATCCCAGGCATGCAGAGATGGTTCAACATTAGCAAAACAATGTGATACATCACATCAACAAATTGACAAATAAAAACCATATGATCCTCTCAATAGATGCAAATAGATGCAAATAATTCCATGGCTGAGAAAGAAATTGTAAGTACAGTACCCTTTAAAATAGAGGAAAGGAATCTTAAATACAGAGGAATTAAGCTAACTAAATATGTGAAAGACCTCTATGATGAAAACTATAAATCATTTAAAAAGGAAACAGAAGAAGACCTTGAAAAATGGAGAACATCAGCTTTGACCTGGGGAGAGAGAACGTGGAGGTCTGGAACGGCATGTGTGTCCCGTAGGTGGTACAGGCTCATGTGCTGAGACCATCACCCACTACTGTCCATGACGCAGAAAGAGACACAAGTGTGGGCAACAGTATGAGTGTGCTTGGTGTAGCACTCTGACACAGAGCATGGGTGTTCCTGATGGTGGCCTAGCCAAGGCCACCATAGGCAGCCCCCTGTCTTAAACTGCTAGAAGTGTACATGTGGATTGTTTTGTGTCTTCTTTGTGGTTATTGTTCTCTGTTGTGTTACTTTCCCATGCATATTGTATTTTGACACATCTGGGGGTGATGTGAACTCTTGCAATATACATATAAAGGGTATATACATATATGTGCTCTACTCAGTCATCACTGTTATGGGTTGGTGTGAGCTGAGTCAGTCCATTGATGGGAGAAGAGAATTATGGCTTCCCTTCAACCCTTATGTCCAGCCTCCCTGTGTGTTCTGTCCTCAATCCAGTGATCTTAACTCCACATTCAGATCATTAGTGTACTTGTTGCACCATGTCAACAGTCACTGCAGTGCTAGGCACAACTAATGCCCCTTTATGCACAGTGATTCCAATCAATAACAACACAGATGGCATGAAAGAATGAAGGGATACAGAGCATCATAGTATGGATTATTACCCAACAGTAGAACAAGAAGATTCTCTCTCTTGGGGAAACTGAAGGTGATCTGCAGTAAAATATGCTAAGTGAGTTAATCCAGACACACACCGACCCATGTTACACGATCTGTGTTACACATGGAAAGTCATGGCTTGACCTCGTGGGGGTAGGAACTACACTGGACGTCAGCAGAGGTCGGATCTGGGACAGAGAAGTGGATCACGTTCGTGCAAGGATGGGGGTTTCAGGTGGAAGGGAGACACTTGTCTAGACATTACTGAGCAACACATTGACCACAGTTGTGGTGAGGCATCCTTTCCTTGCCTAAAACTTGTCAAATTTTGAAATCAAACTCAAAGTTATTCACTAAAATATGTTTAGAAATTAAAAAGGAAGTTTCCCAAGTTCTTTTTCTGAATTCTGCAATAACTTGATGTGCAAACCAGGCAGTGATATCCAATGTCATATCGATTTCTCTGAAGAACAAACTTGAAGAAGACTCAGCAATGCACTTGCAAAGTGAATCTTCAATGCAACACAAGCGTTCTTCACCAAAATCAGGCAGATTCACTGCCCGGGCCTAAACTGGTCCAACACGGACAAGGCAATAAATGTAAAACCTCACATCACCCTAATGAAAGATGGTAGCTATACTGTCATGTCAATAGATGCTGAAAAGGCACTCTAAAGTCAACATTGTGTCTTGACAAATGCCAAGAAATTATGGTTGTAAGGAAGACACTCAGCACAGTGTTAACTGCATATGACACACCCACAGGAACCACACTACTGCAGGTGAGACCTGAAGGTGTATGGACACACATTTGCATGGTGGGTACAAAAAACCTCACTCCTCCATGAAAGAGTGTTCTCCTTCACTTAATGTAAGACTCCTCCAGGAAGGAGACTTGCATAGTGCAGGAGACAGTAAACACGGAGAGCTGATACACTTGTTTTGGTTACTGTGATGGTTTTAAAACTGAAGAAAGATTAGACTGCCTTTATAACACAAGGAGAAGCAATGAGAAGAGTCACAGGAGTCAGTGGAGGAAGGGGAGCTAGTCTCTGGATAAATGCTTTCTGGTTAAGTTTCTTCAAATAGCAGAGATTCACGTACAGGGTTGATCAAGAGATGGAGCCAGCAGGACACTGTCCTTAATGACCTGGGCAGTGCTATCTTGTGGTCCAGTGAGATGATTCAATTCCATCAGTTTGCGTCAGAACAACATCTCCCCTACATCCAGAACTTTGTAAACCATCTGGTCCTTTTGACTACAAATGTCCACTTCTGCTTCCTGGATGAGTTCAGTCATGGGGATTCCAAGAAGTCAATGAGGAAGTCCTGTCAGCAGTTGCAGGAGCCTCATCCTCACCCTCATCTGAGCGGCAGGTTCATTGCCTGACACTGGGTCTTAGACCACATGGAGCTCCACTCAGATTCAGGATGCAGAAGAGAAATGGAGCTGTGGGCACAGAGCCTGCAGAGGGTGACCCCAATTGTCACAGGGAAGAGGACAGGGTCACACTGTGTCACATGTGTCCAGCTGTGCAGGGAGGAGGTGGACTTGGACACTTCAGCTTTACTAGGTCAGGCTCTGCTCTACACTGTCTGGTTCTGATCTGAATCCCACCTGCCTCAATCAGAGAATCCCACTCAGGGCTCTGCCTGACCCCAACAGGAAGAGACTCCCACGTGTCTGATGTCCTTCAGGAGTCTAACCTCACTGGCCGTAGGGCAGTCTTTCATACCACCATAAAAGACTCCCATTTCTTCATGTAATGTGTCTCCCTGACACATTAAAAGATGTCATACTCAGAGAAGTCAGGGTTGGGGAAGGCATCATTGATGGGAATTTGTAACTCAGGACTGTTATAGGAGCGGAAACCGCAAGTCCTGATAGGAACCTGCCATTGCTAGAGTTTGGGCCACAGTCTTTAGACGTTAGGGTGCGAGCTAGTCAACTCCCAGAGAATGACAAAGAGTCTCGCTGGTAATGCAAACAGCAGAGTTTATTGCACCAGCATGCTGAGCGGTCGGACCCCAAACAAGCCCAAGACAGAAGCTTATATAGGCCCTTTTGGGCTGGGAAATACATCAAAAGTAGCAACCTTAAGACACATGGCCATCAAGCACAGGCAGCCTGTTCTGTTCCCATACCCATTATCTATATGACGCATCCCATTCTCACACCCTTATCTTCCTCCTGGTCCTGGGACTGGAGAAGAATTGTGCCCTTGCCTTCACAAAGTTGCAAGGCAGCAAAGAACAGATTTATTGCTAAAGCGGAATCGTCCCAAAGTCCAGGCACCTCCTGGCCTAGCAAAGTAGCAGTTTCTAGGCACAAAGGAATCTCACACTGCCCAACAATAACATTTTACCCACACTCTAACACCAACCCCCTCTGCACCTGCTCAGGGTCTAAGTCAGCTCAGCCAGCACTGCGCGCCCCCCCCCCCCCCCCCGTCGAGTCGTGCGTCCCTGCAGGCAGGTTTGTGTCTAGGCTCACACTGAGGATCCTGCACTGTGTCTCTGGCACAGTAATAGATGGCCGTGTCCTGGGCTGTCAGAGCGGTCATTTGCAGGGACACCGTGCTGGTAGCGCTGCTGCTGGAGATGGTGAATCGGCCCTTCACGGAGGACGCGTAGCTAGTGCTACCACCACTGCTACTAATGAATGCAAGTCACTCAAGCCCTTGCTGGGAGCCTGGCGGACCCACACCATGTTGTAGCTACTGATGGTGAATCCAGAGGCTTTGCAGGTGAGTGTCAGGGTCGCCTCAGGCTGGACCAAGCCTCCATCGGACTCCACCAGCTGCTCCTGACACTGGACACTTGCAAACACAAACGTCCTGATGAAAACTCTCTCTCTCACACCCACTGACCCCTCACCCTAATCCTCTCCCATACTCAACACCCCTTGTCCTCCATCAGTTACCTTGGAGCACAGTGACCAGGAGAAGCCATCTCAGAGCAGTCTCCATGGTGAGTGTCTGTGTGGAGTGCGATCGCTGAGTGTGACAGCTGGGAGTCCCTGGCCTGGGGCTCCTGTGTCAGAGCAGCAGGGTGAGGCTGTTCTGGTTTCTATGAGCACAGGGGAAGGGCCCTATTTGCATGTCCTGCTCCTATACAGCAAGCCTTGGTGTTGGTGGCTTTTGAGATGTCAACAGCCAAGCAATCTTGTGTGTCCTGGGATAGTGATGACTGTGATGTAGAATGAGGTGTTTATTGACTTGTCTGTTGCCTTTGTGTTAATGTAATGGAGACCAAGTATGAATAACAGATTCCTGGGGTACAGTGTGCTACCACAGTATATGCTTTACATTGATGTGTGCAGAATTACTCATTGTAGTTTTGTCTCTACCTCCTTTCCAGTTCTGGTTGCAGGCATGGAGACTCTTTTCTAATTATTCATGAAATTGTCATTGTTAGTTGTGATTCGAGTCAGCCCACTGTGGTGTAAAACAGAATGACTCCTTCCTTTGAGAGATGCTCTGTATCCTGATATTCAGCTTCTGTGGTCTCCTCTGCTCACTTCCCAGCATCCAGTAAGCAGGAATCCGTATTCAGGTCAGTCATTAGGTCAGTGAACTGGCCCAATGAACTGCAACAACTTGGCATCCTACAGGTTCCACCCAAGACAGGCCCAAGTAGATTTCAAACCTGATGGCCAACAATCAAGCACTGCATTAATGACACATCAGTTGCCATTTTATACGGTGTGCCAAAGGCATTAAGACTCATAGGACAATCCTAACTATACCTGCATATCTCCTCCCTAAATCCCTCCCTCCCCCCTCACTGGATTCCTCTATATTATTGCTGCAGTATAGTGCTTCATAAACAGTTATATGTCCATCACTGCAGCCATGGAGAATGGCAGAGTCTAGCATTCTATTGTCAAGATAAGGTAACAGCTTCATTGGGTATCCATCTTGAGTCTGGAGGTAGAAATGCATACTGCATTGTATCCTAACATCTGGATATGATAATCTCCATTACACACTTACCATACATCCCCTTAAATGAAAAGCCACAATACAAAATCAACAACAGGAAGAAAAGTAGAAATTTGCAACTACATGAAGTTAAATAACATGCTACTACATATGATAGTCTCCATTACATAGTTCCTATACATCCCCTAAAATGAAAAGCCACTAAATAAAATCAACAACAAGAGGGAAAAAAAGGAATCAAAAATGACATGTTAAATAGCATGCTACTGAATGACTAATGTGTCAAAGAAGAAAAGAATATTAAGAACCTTCTTGAACAAAATGATACTACTGTATGATCTATGAGTCAGTGAAGAATTTAATGAGGAAGATTTTTGAAAAAAAAAAGAAACTAAAAAAAATCAAGAATCCTGAGATACAGTTTCCGCTGATGTTTGTTGATGAAATGTGGAGGCAATAAATACATGGATTTTGTTTTTTAATGCAGTCTATCAATCCAAGTTGTTTGACTGATGAGTTTAAGCCATTTACATTCAGGGTTAATATGAATAGGTGGTAATTTGGTCCTGCATTTTAGCAATGGGTTGTTAATTAATTTAGACTTTTGTTGTTTTACTGGGATGGTTTTACTTTGGTTTGGTGGGTGCTATTCCTTTCCTCTGTCAAAGGAGCATCTTTAAGTACCATTTGTTGGGCAGGTTTGGAAGAGGCATATTCTTTTAACTTTTCTTTACTGTGGAATTTTATTTCATTTTGAAAAAATGCTGGGTATGTTAATCTGGGCTGGCAAGTTTTTATTTTTAGAATCTATGGATTGTATCTCCAACAACAGCAACAATAATCACAAGAATCACTGCAAGCATAACCAGACCTGTCCTGGTGAGAGTCCGTGTGTAGCAGTGTTTCTCCAGGTGCTGGGTGCTTAGTCCCCAGTGTGAGTTCAGGAGGTGAGGTGTGACACCTGTTGAGAAGTTCTTACCTCACTGGGACACTTCCCTCAGAAGCATAAAGCAGATCTCCTGAGTCCCCAGGTCAAGCCACGACACCACGCTCTGAGTGAAGCTTGGGCTTTGCTCCCCTCCTGTGCAGGCGTCTGGTCTCCCCCACATGTGCTCAGGTGTTATGATTCCATCTGCACCAGAGCCTCAGTCAGAGACCCAGCACAAGGGCTCCCTGATCCTGGACTCTGTCTCCCTCCACAGCTAGTAGCTCAGTAGACCTTTTTCTTTCATGCATTCCTGTCTGGGGTGTTATATTACAGAACTAATAGGTGATTATGTAAGGAGCAGACCCTGGAGTTCCACCCTGCTTCCTACAATGGAAACAGAGTCACAGGGCTGTCCCCAGAGTTGGAATGAGTCCCGACTCACACAGGGACAGAGCAGGGCCACATTCCTTAGGTGTGGACATGAGTGTCATCAGTCTCTGAGAGGCAGTTCTCATGTGGCTGTGACAGAGGTTGTGCTGGAAGAACCGCTACTTGCAGAGGAATCCACACATGCAGGGTGCCCACATGTGGTAGGACAAGCTGCCAGAGCACCTGCAGCTCAGCGCCATCTGCATTGTCAGCACTAATGCTGTGGAGGAGGCAGGTAATCCCCAGTTGTCCATTAGTGCCCCTGGACACAGGTGGGCCTCACTGCCTGTGGGCGCTGAAACACATGGCAGGGTCACTGCCAGTGACTCCAGAGAAAAGGATAGCTATGGGTTAGCTCTCCACCTCATTTTCCATGGACGGGCATGAGGTAGGCACATGGGAGGATTGTGGTGGGGCAGGCGGACCCCATTGTGTGAATGGAATCCTCCTGGCCAGGATCCTGACCCTGAGCCACATGCTCAGCTCCCCGTGTGTCTTCTAAGTCCCTTGGATTCTCCTGGGCACCCCTGGTGGTCCCGAGGCTTTTTCGTCTCCAAGAGCCTTACCTGTGTCTATCATAGTCCTGTGATGGCATCCCGGGAATCCTGTGAATTGTGGGTGCTCCTGAACCATTCTGCAGGGAGATTCACATGTGGATTCACTGAGAGTGTCCCCTCCATACCCTCTGCCAGTTAATTTGTGGCTTACAAATACACACAAAAAATGACGTTAGTGTGAATGTTAGCAACCTTGTACATAACACTTTTGTTAGAAATTTTATGTAACAATTTACAAAAATTATCCTTAACTATACACTACACTGTATTAATATAGACAAATATTAAGTTAAAGACATGTGGAGAAGACTGGCATGGTGATGTAAGAAGCAGAAAATCAAGAATAAGGCAAGCACAAATAAAGTAAATGGAAAGAAATGTGTCAAGATCAGAGCAGCCATGCATGCAGCAAAGTCCGAGAAAAACATGAAGCATCAGATAGATAAGCAGTCTTTCTGAAACATAGCTTTAGCTATTCGTGGTCTTTTGTGAATCTAGATGAACTTTTGTATCATCTTTTCTATTTCTGAGAAGAATGTTGTTGGGATTTTGATTAGGATTGCGTTGAATCTGTATATTGCTTTTGGTAATATGGTCATTTTGATAATGTTGATCCTGCCAATCCAAGAACATGGTACATCAAACTGGAGGAATCACAACTCCAGACCTCAAGACATACTACAGAGCAGTGGTTATCAAAACAGTCTGGTACTGGTACAGAAACAGAGAAGATCAGTGGAGCAGAATAGAAACACCAGAAGGGAATCCACACATGTATAGTCAACTAATCTTTGACAGGAAAAGTGAAAACAATCCAGGTAAAAAAAAAACCTGGTCTATTCTACAAATGCTGTTGGGACAACTCGATAGCAGCTTGCAGAATAAAGAAGCAAGACCCGCACCTGTCGCATTATACAAAAATCAGCTCTAACTGGCTCAAGGACCTAAATCTACACCCAGAAACCATCAAACTATTAAAGGAAAACATAAGAAACACACTCCAAGATACAGGAACAGGGGAAGAATTCCTAGAAAAGACGCCTAAAGCAAAGGCAATAAAATCCAAAATGAACAAATGGGATTATATCAAACTAAAAAGCTTCTGTACAGCAAACAAGTAACAAAGTGAAGAAGCAAACAACAGAATGGGAGAAAATTTTTGCATACTACACAAATGATAGGGGACTAATATCCAGGATCTACAAAGAGCTTCAGAAACCCAGGGATGGAAAAAAAAAAAAAAAAACCTGTAACAAAATGGGCAAAAGAAATGAACAGACATTTCTCAAAAGAACAGGTTCAAATGGCTAATAGACATATGAAAAGATGCTCAAGCTCCCTAGCCATCAGAGAGATACAAATGAATACCACCTTGAGGTACCACCTAACTCCTGTGAGACTGGCCTACATTCAGAACTCAAAAAACAACACATGCTGGCGTGGATGTGGGGAGAAAGGCACTCTCCTTCACTGCTGGTGGGAGTGTAGGCTAATACAACCGCTGTGGAAATCAGTATGGAGAGTGCTTGGAAAACTGCAAATAAACCTGCCATATGACCTAGCTTTCCAGTTCCTAGGAATATACCCAAAAGGAGTGAAATCTGAATGTGAGAAGGGGATCTGTAACCCTATATTTACAGCAGCACAATCTACAATAGCAAAGACATGGAAACAAACCAGATGTGCGTCCAAGGAAGAATGGTTAAAGAAACTGTGGTACATCTACTCCATGGAATATTTTTCAGCTATTAAGAAGAATGAAATTATTCTATTTACAACCAGGTGGTCCCAACTAGAAACTATTATGCTCAGTGAAATGAGTCAATCACAAAAGAACAAATACCATATATTCTCTCTCATATAAGGAAGCCAACATGCAAAGCGTAACTCCAACAGTCCAATCTATACTTTTTTTTTATTGTCTGTTTGCTTTTTTTGGCTGTATCCCATGTGATTTGATATTTCTATTTCAGTTTGGTTGCTTCCAAATAATCTCTTTTCTCTAGTAGAATTCATCACGTACTCATGAAGTATACGATGGCATCATTTTCCCAAGAGACTTCTGTGTTTCCTTTTTGTCACGCATGTGTTGGTTACTCAGTGGCGTGCTATTTTTTTTTAAAAGATTTTATTATTATTGGAAAGCCGGATATACAGAGAGGAGGAGAGACAGAGAGGAAGATCTTCCATCCGATATTTCACTCCCCAAGTGAGCCGCAACGGCCGGTGCGCGCCGATCCGATGCTGGGAACCAGGAACCTCTTCCAGGTCTCCCACACGGGTGCAGTGTCCCAAAGCATTGGGCCGTCCTCGACTGCTTTCCCAGGCCACAAGCAGGGAGTTGGATGGGAAGTGGAGCTGCCGGGATTAGAACCGGCGCCCATATGGGATCCCGGGGCGTTCAAGGCGAGGACTTTAGCCGCTAGGCCACGCCGCCGGGCCCGTGGCGTGCTATTTTTTCAGGGTGATATGATTTGTTGTTGATGTTGTTGGTGGTGGTGGTGTTGATGTGGCTGTTATGAAATGATGTCAATCCTAAAAACGGTAATATTATTTCAACCCCAAACAGCCTATATCTCATGCAATAAGATATTGTGGAGTAACCAATGAATGAACAATCGATATGAGTCAGACTGCTTAAGATCTACATCAAAGAATTGTAAAACCTAATAGACTTGTAAGGCCCTATGCTGCTCGGAAATGGGGAGGGAGAGCAGAGAAATCTTATATCATCCTAATAGGTGTGAGGGAGACGGGAAGTATACCCTATCGGGATCATAACTGGTAACTCATAGACAACAGACTCGAATCAGCATTAGACAATAGCAAAACTACAAAGGCATATGGGGGGAATCAGGAGTGATCCTAACAACCTCCTAACAGGAGGTCATATGCACAAAGCAGGGAGGGACCCCAGAGTGGTGCAGGTGGACAGGACGCTTGTATCCCAACCCTGAAGACTCTCAGATCCTCACCAAGGACTATCAGTACGAGCACCGAGGACTATATCCCAACTGCTAAGAAGACCACAGGGAATTGGAGTGCCTTTGGAGGCCGAGAACTCTGAGGTCACCCACCCCCACTTGGATCTACCACATGGGATGGAAGAAGCCCAAATCTAGCTTTGCAGGATCCAAGGTCATCAGAATGACAACCAGGAGCCCTGAGCGGTCCACAGAAACAGAACAATAAACTTCCTTCGGGACTAGGGAGAGGAGCTTTCTCTGGTCCTTGCCTGGTTCCAACTTTGGGTCCCCACCCTCTCTCTTGTAATGACCATCAGGATTGCTCCAGAAACCCCTCAAAACAAACAAACACAAACAAAAAACTAGAATAGATAAAGAACAACAAGGAAAACTTAAAAACAGACAGGAGATGGTCAGCGGGGATACACTTATAACTCACTGGGTGGGACACAAAGATTAGTTACTCCTCACTGGGGAATTGAAGATTTCTCTGCACACACCTCCTAAAACTGTTCACCTAAAGTGTTGACATACGTCTTGTTAGAGTTAGAGTTAGACTACACGAAAACCAACCAGGCTCAACGAAATCATGCTTCAATGCTATAAACTGCTAAATACTAAAATTAAAATAGACATGAGACAGCTGAATAGTAATCTCCAGCCATTTTAAGGTGTATAGAACCCAGTTGCATACAAACTAATAACTGAAATGTCAATGTAGAAGTCACAGGATGTGGTTCAGAACCTGCATTTTTTTTCTCTTTTAACATATTGGTTGCTCAATACCATGTCAACTAATTCCATAACGTTATAAATTGTTACTGATGTAATGTCGGGGCTTTTAATTGATTGGGATGGCTCTGTCGGCTCTACATTAAGACCAGAGATGGTCTCCCCAAGAAACCATTGAACTTATCTGGACAATACGATGCTGGATATTATGCATGGTAGATGCTTGCAATGAAAGAATCTCAACTGAACTTGAACTGTGGTAATGCAACAAGGTGGAGGAATTCATGATGGGGGCGGTTTGGGGAGGGGTGGGGGGGAATCCCAGTGCCTATAAAACTGTGTCACATAATGCAATGTAATCAATAAAAACAATTAAAAGAAAAGAAAAGAAAAGAAAAGAAAAGAAAAGAAAGAGAAAGAAAGAAAGAAAGAAAGAAAGAAAGAAAGAAAGAAAGAAAGAAAGAAAGAAAGAAAGAAAGAAAGAAAGGAAGAAAGGAAGAAAAAACAGGTGTTTTCTTGGGCTCCCTGTCAGCTGCTGTCGCAGCAGTAACAAGAGTCCCCCATTCCCATCAGGACAGACGCTTCCACTGCCTGCAGTCCCTCCAAGACTGTGCTCTAAACCCCATCTCCAGACTCCCGTGCTGTGCCCCCAGCTCCCTGCTGACTCTCACCCACTGCCCTAGGTCTCTTGCTGTGGCAGTGCTCTCCTGTCCCCTGGCACCGGCTCCACTCCACCTCATGAAGTAGCTGTAGGGGTACTGATCTGCTGTACCAGTTACAAGGAACTTTGGGGTTGGCTTCAGTGTCCAGGCAGGAGGGAGCCCTTCTCAGGACCCAGCCCAGATTCCTGGGCACAGGATGCTGCTTCCCACTATGAAGATGGCACACACCTCCCAGCTCATGCGTCTGCAGGGAGGTCATGGCACAGCCTTCAGGGTGAGGGTTAGGGTTCGACACAGGAACATGTGACTGAGGACATGGATGTAAAAGGGAGGATTGATGTCCCCAAGCAGCATCTGTGGGGACACCAGACAAGCACAGGACAGAGGCTGGGTCCACCATTGATTTGGCAAACAGAAGACTAGATTGGGCCGAGAGTGTGGGACTTGAGACAGAGGCGGTACGAGGCATGGGGTATCTGGGATTTGTAGCCACTGGGGGTGGAGTCACCCCACTGAAGGGCAATGAGGAAAAACCACATGTGAAGCTGCACTGCACCTGGTGAGACGGTCCCAGCCACGCACACCACAAGCCTGGCACCCAAGGAGCCCAAGTATGGGCAGGCCTCTTACCCTGGCCATCTGCTGCCTCCCTCCCCACCAGGGCGGTTGTGGCAGCCAAGCCTGCCAGCAGGCTGCCTCTCCCTGAGGCATCTGTGCTGTCCCTGCTGGGAGCCCCCATCCTCTATTTTTTTTTTGAGCCCCCATCCTCTATGCCAGTGCTCACAGCCACTCCTGTGTGGTTTGGCAGACATTGCATGGGATTTGTCCTGCATGGCCCTAAACCCATTCTGACTCAGGAAAGGGGAGAAGAGCAGGGAAAACACAGAGCCCAGGGGCACTCTGTTAGAGAAACATCAAGCAGGTGCCCTTCAAGGACACAGGGATATTTTCATCATCCTGGGCCAGCCAACAGGAATTGTCCCTGGTGCTGTTCTGACTCTCCTCCTCCTCCTCCACAGACAGGCTCCTGTGGACTCCTGAGAGCTGATGGAAGGACCCAGGAGACAATGCATGAGGTCTTGGAGATTTATTTCAGGTGAGCACCAACACCCACCAGGGCGAACTGCAGCCTCAAGGCACATGACCCTGAACAGTGTAGCTTCTCCCACTGAGTCACAGAAGTTCCCATTACAGTCTCTACATTTGCACAGGGGTCCGGAGGCCAACTGCCACTCTACTGTGGTTGAGGTTTTTCAGGGATTTCTTGTTTCTTGACCGTGGTAATTTTAACGGTTCGTACGTTTGTGGCTACCCCGAAGAGCAGCACACAAATTAAAGCACAAATACGACCAAGGATCACTCTCCAAACGTAGATCGGTCCCAGGCTGCTTCTTATTTTACGGACTCCTCTGGGTGGGGGGCCGCTGTCTGAACTCCCACCAGGACCAGTACTGAGGCACAGTGGGGGCCTCCAGCCCACATGGCAGTGGCAGTTCTTTCTATTGTTGCAAACTCCTCTGAAGCTGCACTTCTCAGGGGTGCAGTCATACTGCAGTTCATCTATCGACCCATTGCAAAAGGAGTTGATACAGAAAAACCCATCAGCACAGGGAGTGCCATTTCTCACGTGTCCAACATCGTTGGCTCCAGTCCCACGGTGTTCATCTAACCCGAAGCAGAAGACATCATCATACAAAGACTGGTGGAAGGAAACATGTTGCTGCAGCTTGGGGACAGTGCTGACATTGGTGCACTGCAGCCTCCCACACTTCCTGTCTTCCTGAGAACACGCTCTGAAACGATTGCTGTCAGGATATCTAAAACAAAAGCCAAATCGGAACCCTATGGTGTTCACTTCATAGCAGCTGTCATGACCATTATGTACACCTTCGCCAAAGATCTCTTTGCAGTGCATACTGGGGTCACTGCAGCTCCCGCGGTAGCAGTAGCCCTCCTCAGTGCACGGTGCTCCATCTTGAATATAAAAATCTTCAGGGCACGTGATGGTGGACCCGGTGCAGTATTCTGGAAGGTCACATGGGTTCATGATGGGTCTGCAGAGAGTTCCAGAAGGGGAGTAGGTGCAGTTTGTGCAGCATTTTTCTTTATTACAAACACTTCCAAATGAGAACCGACAGTTATTTTGACAACATCGATTGGCATAACACTGCTTAAAGGAGCCACAGTCACATTGCTCGTTTCCTTCCACCTCGGAGTTGCCACAGCGTACCTGTAGCAGGGTTTTATTGAAGTACTCATACTGCAGTGAAAAATAGCATCTTGATTGTGCACTTCTTTGTATGTTTTGAAAATGAAAAAATGAACAGTTGCTGAACGAGTCTGTCAATTGCAAGGATACATGCATTACACAGGTGGTTCTTCTATTGCATGCGCAATCTGAATGATCATAAAAAAGCCCAAGCATTCTCCCCTGGCCCTGTGCACTCATAAGAGCTAATTGTAGGTAATGTCTGCCTCGGTAGGAAACATACATAAAATTCCAATGGGTGCATAATGTGTAATATTGAAGCTCTTCTATCATGTTCTCGGGGTCCTGTGGTGTGATAGCTATGGATGCATCAGGATGCATTGTGTTAAAAAAAACCTCACGATAATAAGTATGGTATGCACCTCCTGGAACTCGAAAATCATTGAAAGGGTTCACTGGGTCTTGTATGTTATATATGGTTAGAAGGCTAAGATAAACTCCACCATAAAGTGTTTTGAAAAGGCTGTCAACAACATTGAAAACGCGCAGCACAAATTCTGCAGTTCTTGTCATATTTCTGTAGAGCAGCCTAAACATGCCATGAGTAACCTGAACATGATCCTTTAAACGGAATATATGGGCAGGATACCCCGTAGTTGACAACCTGGGAGCTGCAAGGCGGCTTACCTCAGAGAGCAAGAGGTCTGAGTCTTTGTTTTGTTCCTGTCTGTATGGGGTTGGCCCTGTAGTGTTGTAGTCGGCCACTACCTGAGAAACAACGTGTTCAAATATGTGCGAGTCCTGGAGGGGTTTGATTTCGTAGGTCAGGTCATCCAACTTCATGACACCTGCCAAGCCCCCGTAGCACATGTCAATGGTGACAGTGGACAGAGGGATGTCCTCCAGGTAGCCAAAGTAGTAACAGTCCGTTGGAATGTAGGGGTAGTCCATCTGCAAGGCTCCTTGGTCATCCTGGGTCATCATTAGCAGGTGTCTGGGCCAAATAAATTTCTTGCTCCGAAGGTGGATGACGTGTCTTTGGCCCCCAAAGTGCAGGCTGTAGAAGACCCAGCCTGGCATCTCAACACCTTTGCTAGGGTGCATCTCCTTTCTAGGAATCACCACCTCAGATTCAGCGTAGTGCCACATGGGGCGGCCAGGGGAGCACAGGCCTGGTTCCAGGAGCACCCAGAGCCCCGACAGGAAGAAGGTGACCCATCCCATGGTCCAGCTCAGAGATTGTGTCCAAGCAGCTGCGTTAGAGGGAGGGTCCTTGGAGAGCCAGGTCTGAATCTTCTGCTGTGGTCTCCTCTGCCCAGGGACACTGACAGAGGACAAAGGGCCTCCCCAGGCTCCCAGCAGCCTCAAGAGATTGAGTAACAGGAGCAGGGCGTGGTAGGGGTGGGCCTGAGCTTTGTGACAGCTGGGGTCAAAGGGCCTTGCACACCATGGAGAGTTAGCTTTAATTTTGGCCAAGTGCCCATCCGGGAGACTTTGATGCTAGCTGCCCAGCGTCTAGAAGAAGGGAGCCCATGGTGGGCCTCCACTTGGGAGAGCTCGGCAGCGCTGGGAACAGGAAGAGGGAGCAGGTGTCTGCAGAGACCAGTTTTGGCTCTGAGTTGTTCCTGCATGACGTTTGTGAGGCTCCTGCACAAGGGCGTGGTTTGCTCTGACTGCTTCGGTTCCTTCCTGCCTGGTGGCCCCATTACACTGAAAACAGAATCTAGATTTTCTCACAAAGACTGCAAGAAAGGGAAAGAGACTAAGCAAAGTAGTCTGGTTTTTTTTGGAGATCTATTTATTTTTATTGGGAAGGCAGATTTGAAGAGCAAAGGAAAGACAGAGAGGAAGACCTTCCACCCGCTGGTTCACTCCCCAAATGGCCACAACGGCTAGTGCTGAGCTGAGCCGAAGCCTGGGGCAGGGGCTTCTTCTGGGTCTCCCACGCAACTGCAGGAACCCAAGGCTTTGGGCCATCCTCTGCTATCTTCTCAGGCCATAAGCAGCGAGCTGGAGGGGTAGTGGAGCTGCCTGACACATTACAGCTGCCATATGGGATCCCAACTCTTGCAAGGAGAGGATCAGCCTGTTGAAGAATCATACCAGCCTTCCTTCCCATTTTTGTATTCCAATGATTTCAGAGCGTGTGACAACCTGGAGTGTCTTTTCAAACAGACATATAGAGTTCGGTTGTGAGGGATAACATTGGCATGGAGAAATCCAGGCATAATTACTAAGTCATGTGGTCCCCATGGTCACACCAGAGGCTCAGTATACAATGATATGCAAAAGGAGTGGGAGTCAGTCTGCAAAGAGCTGGGAGGTTACTACACAAGAGGTGGGAGTAAGTCTGCAAAACAGGGAGTGGGAGTCACTGTGCGAAGTGGGGGAATCAGCGTGCGGGGAGCCTTATACAAGGGCTGAGAGTGACTGCAAAGTGTGTGAGTAATTCAGGACAGAGCAAGCATGGGAGACAGGCTGAGTGGATATCATTCTGTTGTGGAAATACTGGACTCCTTGGATGTGTCTTTTCCCCCTTCCAGATTTCACCAATGTTTTCTGGTTATTTAGTGGTGTGGAACACCCTGCTGTGTCTTGCACATGATGTAGTCCAATGACCAAGCAAGTTTCTCAAGGACCCGTAATCACTAACCCAATTTCAGATCCACAACCATCTTCAGCTGGACTCACAGTCCCTCCTCCAATTGCACTCCTCTAACCCCAGACTGTCCTCACTAAGCGGGGCAGTGGCTTTGTGAGTCCAGACCCTGACGCCCTCCTCACCGACCAGGGGATTAACTTTTTCCAGTTATTTGTCCTCAATTTGTTCATTTACATAACTGAATACCAACGAAAGGGGTATTTGAGCATGCCTGTCCCTACAGTTGGACCAACATGGTATAGGAGCCCTGGTCAGTGAGTGTGCCTGGGGGAGCCCTTCATGCTGTAGGAGCCCTGGTCAGTGAGTGTGCCTGGGGGAGCCCTTCATGCTGTAGGTGCCGTGGTCAGTGAGCATCCCCAGGCAATAGCTGCTCAAGGGTTAGTGCCTCCTGTTGTAGAAGCCATGTCTGTGGCCGTGCACCAGCTGGCCCTTCATTCTGTTGTGGCTGTGAGGGTGACCCAAAGTGGTGGAGTAGCCTCTGCCAGCAGTGTTTTTGCTTCCTAAGCTCATCATGGAGACATTTCCCTCGGCGGTGCAAGTCACTTGGACTCTGGGGAGCTGCTTTTTCCTCTCTCAGGGTGAACAGCTGAGGAAAATTCAGCACATTCTGGAAGGTTCAGCAGCAGGCTGAGATCTCAGAATCTGATATTCTGACCTCCAACATTGTGATGGCGGTTGTGACTCACCTTCCAGCCTCTTCCTTGGCTCTTCTCTCCCTAGGCGCCTTTCGAGTGAGCACACAGCTAAGAGGGGCTGGGGTTCAGAGAATATGTGCCCTTGTGTGCTGGTCACCTGGGCTCTGCTCTGTTTATTTTCCTGCCTGAGAAGTCCCCTTCTGCTTATTTCTGAGTTTCTGTCTGTGACATTATGGTTGCACTGGCCTTAATTCAATGAATGGGTCTTAATTCAATTCAATGGGTCTCTTCAACATGTGCTGATCTCTGCCGTGTTCTGCTTCGTATATGAATGCAGGAGGCACCATCTCGGTGCCACCTGAGGTTACCAGGTGGGAATCTTCACCAGTCAGATCTTAGAGCTGTAACTCCGTGAGAACAGCACCCAGAAGTCCACGGCTGGCCTATGGATGTGTTAGGTTCTAAAGAACAAGGAGCCCTGGAGCTTCCCTTCTTCTCCTGAAGCCAGTCGTAATTCCCCATGGCTGACACTGAGACACAGTCACAAACATCATCCAACGAACTGTTCCACAGACTGCTTCATTTCTCGATATTGTGAAATCTGTCCCGTATGTGCCACACGTGTGTGGACATGATGTGCAATGTGTCTCTGTGGTTCGGTCAGCTAGTGATTTGGCCAGGTAACCAGAACTAAAGTCGACTTCAATCTTGTGCATCTGTGCTTGTGCCTGGGCTTGCTTACCGGCAGGACTGTAACCCTGCCTGTTGGATGGTTAAGGCCACAAAGGCATGAATTTGACCGAGGAAAGGTAGAGGTGTTCTGTGTGTCCAGTGTTACAAACGTTTTCTCTTCTCACCGGTGAAGGTGCCTGGCTAGAAGCTCAGTTACATAAGCAATCTAAGCCAAACAGGTAAAGATGAGTAAGAGCAAATGCTTCTAATCCTTTGTTCAAATCTCAGAATCTACATGTCAGATTTTCAGCTGGGTCCTTGAAAATCCTCCAGAAATGTAGCTCTTGCCTGTCGGATGGAGAGCACAGCTGACCTGGCTCACAGGGTCACCTGAAACTCTCCTAGGGTGGATGACAGATGGCATCCTGATGTACCACGTGATGTGGGCGTGTCCTAGCTTCCCACGCCCAGACCCAGAAAGGATGGGTTATTCACAAATCCCAGTTATCTTTTAAAATGCTGTCTGTCATGAGAAAAAGAAAAAAGGCCTCCTTGCTCATTGCTGCCAGTCACATTTTGCTCATGAAGGCTTGAAGTGTTATTTCCTCCACAGTTCTGGCTCTGCTGTAGACGCTCAATGAGGAGGGGGCATGCCTGGATAGGGAAAAGGTTCTCGGGGGGTTGTCTGCATTTTCTGTCATTTTTGCTGTGAACCAAAAATTCTCTTAAATAAAACAAATGGTGCTCTTTTAAAGGAATACCAATTGCAAGAAAAGCTAGAACCTAAAAATAGTTTGAAACAATGCCATTCTTTTTGTATGCTATGTTGCAGCATAGAAAGACATAAAATACCCAGAATGAATCTGACAAAGGTTGGGAAAGAGCAGTGCATGAAAACCTACAAAACACATGGTTTGGAGAGATTTGTAAAGATTTGAATAAATGAAGAAATGCATACTGGACATGAATTGGAAAACTTGGTTTTTAAATTTTTATTTATTCTGTCTGATTTATTTTCCTAGAAAAGTGGAGGTCCAGCGCAGTAGCCTAGTGGCTGAAGTCCTCACCTTGCATGCACGAGAATGCCATATGGGCCCGGGTGCGTGTCCAGCCGCTCCACTTCCCTTCCAGCTGCCTGCTTGCGGTCAGCTGATCATTCTCACGAGACTCCCTCGGCTCTGTGTCGGGCAGTGTTTTGTTGTAGGCAGCCTGGCTTCATCCATGAGAGAGGATCGTGTTGGCTCCTGCTTCCCGATGCTCCCGGGGCAGGATGAGACAGCCCCATTGACTCAGCTTGTGGTGCTGGTTGCAGAGCCCTGAGTTGGCTGAGTTGGTCAGTGGGTGTGAGTGAGAGTTTTCATCAGGACGTTTGTGTTTGCAGGTGTCCAGTGTCAGGAGCAGCTGGAGGAGTCCGGTGGAGGCTTGGTCCATCCTGAGGCGACACTGACACTCACCTGCAAAGCCTCTGGATTCACCTTCAGTAGCTATGCAATGTGCTGGGTCCGCCAGCCTCCCAAAAAGGCACCCGAGTGGCTCGCAACAATTAGCAGTGGTGGTAGCACCGGCTACGCGGACTCCGTGAAGGGCCGATTCACCATCTCCAGAAGCAACTCTGCCAACACGGTGTCCCTGCAAATGACCGCTCTGACAGCCCAGGACACGGCCATCTATTACTGTGCCAGAGACACAGTGCAGGGACCTCAGTGTGAGCCCAGACACAAACCTGCCTGCAGGGGCGCGCGGTTCCACCAGGGGGCGCGGTGAGCACTGAGCTGACTTAGACCCTGAGCAGGTGCAGAGGGAGTTGATGGCAGGTTCCTATCAGGACTTAGTGGTTTCCTCTTCTGTAACAGTTTCCTGAGTTACAAATTCCCATCAATGATGCCGTCCCCAATCCCGACATCCCTGAGAATGACACGTTTTGATGTGTCAGGGAGACACATTACATGAAGAAATGGGAGTCTTTTATGGTGTCATGAAAGACTGCCCTGGGGTCAGCGAGGTTAGACTCCTGAAGGATGTCGGACACCTGGGAGTCTCTTCTTTTTGGGGTCAGGCAGAGCCCTGAGTGGGACTCTCTGGTTGAGGCAGGTGGGACTCGGCTCAGAACCACAGTGTAGAGCAGGGCCTGACCTGGTAAAGCTGAAGTGTCCAAGTCCACTTCCTCCCTGCACAGCTGGACAATGTGACACAGTGTGACCCCTGTCCTCTTCCCTGTGACAATTGGGATCACCCTCTGCAGGCTCTGTGCCCACAGCTCCATTTCTCTTCTGCATCCTGAATCTGAGTGGAGCTCCATGTGGTCTAAGACCCAGTGTCAGGCAATGAACCTGCCGCTCAGGTGAGGGTGAGGATGAGGCCCCTGCAACTGCTGACAGGACTTCCTCATTGACTTCTTGGAATCCCCATGACTGAACTCATCCAGGAAGCAGAAGTGGACATTCATAGTCCAAGGGAGCAGAAAGTTTACAAAGTACTGGATGTGGAGCTGATCTTGTTCTCCCAATCCATGACGGATTAACTGCTCTGGTCTATGAAATATTGCTAGTCCCCTCTTTCACCCTCATTTCCTAACTGTTTGTAGCAACATTGAATATTAACCTTTCTTTTGACTAATTTTATTTTCTCTGAAAGACTTGGATTTGCTTCGTTACTTTACATTTATACATGACAAGTTTTAAAAATCTGTTTAGATTCTTCATGATCCTCTTCCCAGGGGAGAGCATCATTTTGAAGTTCCATACATTTGTATATTTGAATGCTACACTTGGTTCTATTTTTGTGTTTTTTCCCCACACTAATACAACCTCTAGGACATAAAGCAAAGTTGGGATTATTTCTTTTCTACTTGTGTATATGTACAACAGATTTAACATTCACAGATACAAATCACTCTTTCTGTGTGTCTGTGCACCAAAAGTTAGCAGGCAGGCACTGTGGAGCTCTGAGATAAGCCCCCACTTGGTGGCCCCCAGAGTCGGCTCCTGATGGGTCCACTGTGTGCATCCCACCCTCCCTTATGAGAGACCCAGAAGATTTCAGGAGTGTGCATGCTGGCCTGGCCTGGCCCTGGCTGCTTACCTACCGATCAATCAGCACATAAGTCTCTCTACGTCTCCTAACTCTCTCTACTTCTCACTTTCCTATGTTCTATCCTTCTACACTGCAGGTAAATCAGTATTTTAATTATGATTTCTTGGGGTTTTTGTTTTCTTATTTTATGATACAGTTCTCTAAGTCTGGAATTTCCCCTCCTCTTTCCTAAACAGCCTCCCTCCCCCTCTGATTTCTCCTATATTATTACAATAGTATAGTCCTTTATAAGCAGTCATAAGTCCATCATTCTGCCATTTAAGTGTATCCTGACAATGGCAGAGAGCCCAGCATCCTATTGTCAAGATCTATTTATCGGTCTCATTGGGAGTCCATCTTTGATTTGGGATTAGAGATGCATATTGCATTGTATCTTCGCTTCTGGGTCTGATAGTCTCTAACACACAGTTACTATACATCCCTTTAAATGAAAACCCATAAAGCAAAATCAACAACAGGAAGAGAAACTGAAAACTTTACAACATGAAGTTAAATAACATGCACATCAATGAGCATCATGTAGCTGAAGAAGTGAAAATGAAAATCTAAAACGTTCTTGAAGAAACTGATGTTACTGTATCACCTACACATTACTGAAAAAAGTAATAGGAAGAAAAATATCTATTTGATGAAATGAAAGTAAAAACTAAACTATCAAAACCCATGAGATGCAGAAAAGCCATACTGAAAGTGACATTTATAATATTAGGTGCTTACAAAAAAATCAAAATATCTCAAATAAATGCTCTAGTAATGTATCTGAAGGACTTATTCAAAAGGAAATGGTAAGAATAATGGCAAAATAATTGGAATTAAAACTAAAAATGTACAAATTGCAAAAGTAAAGAGCCATTTGTTAAGATGATGAGCAAAACAAACTTTTAGCCAGACTAGCAAGGAAAAGCACCTGAGAAAACCCAAGTCAAATTAGAGCTGAAAAAGGAAACATCCTAAGAAACTAGTAAGGCGATCTCTTCTTGCTGGATGGATCCTTTGATCACCATGCAGTGCGCCTCCTCATCTCTTTAAATATTTCTGATAGCAAAGCCTATACTATCTGATACGAGGATGACTACGCCAGCTCATTTTTCTTTTTACGTTTGGTTTGGTGTATCTTTGTCCATCCTTTCCCTTTCAGTTTTTGTGTATCATTGCTGGTGAGATGTGTCTCCTGCAGGCAACAGATAGATGGGTTTAGTTTTTTGACCCAGTCTGCTAATCTATGGTGCTTGACTGATGAGTTTAAACCATTTTCATTCAGGGTTAACATCAGCTGGTAGTGATATGGTCCTGCCATTTTAGCAATGAGATGTTCATTGATTCAATCTTCTTTTGCGATTTTATTGGGATGGTCTCCACATTCGCCTTTGTTATACTGGTAGATGCTATTCTTTTCCTCTGTCAATAGCACATCTTTAAGTCTCATTTGTAGGGCAGGTCTGGGAGAAGTAAATTCTTTGAGCTTTTCTTTACTGTGGAAGAATTTTATTTCCTTTTCAATGACAAAGGAAAGCTTTGCTGGGTAAGTTGTTCTGGGCTGACAAGTTTTTCCTCTTAGAATCTGGAATGTATCAGTCCATTCTCTTCAAAACTGTCGAGTTTCCTCTGAGATGTCAGCAGTGAATCTGCTGTGGGATCCTGGTGTCCATTGGTCTCCAAGTGTCCCTCTGCCATCAGCCTGTCCTCGTATTCCCCAGGATCATGGCCTCTCTGCTTCACCCTGAATACTGATTTTCCATCCATTTTTTAAAGATGTATTTATTTTTATTGGAAAGTCAGAGAGGAGGAGAGCAGAGAGGAAGATCTTCCATCCGAATTTTCACTCCCCAAGTGACCGCAACAATTGGAGTTCAGCCAATCTGACACCAGGAGCCAGGAGCCAGGAGCCAGGAGTCTCTTCTTGGTCTCCTACGCTGGGTGCAGGATCCCCAAGGCTTTGTCCATCCTAGACTGCTTTCCCAGGCCACAAGAAGGGAGATGGATGGAAAGCGCGACCACAGGCATTAGAACCAGCACCCATACGGTATCCTTTAAAGTTCAAGACAAGGCCATGGCATAGAGCCCTCCATCTGTTTTAACATGTCCTTATGCTAATCTGCCATCTCATTTCTCCCAATTACGTTTTTTAAGATTCAATAATTTTTTACATTCTCCATATCCAATTCATCTGGAAAGACATATTTGTGTGTGTGTATTTATACTAACTCTCTGTAATACAGTGGCATTGCCATCAAATACCATGGAAATTAGAACAGTAATCATGAAATAAAAAGACATTGAAGATAGTTGGCATGATTCACTGAAGACAGCATTTGTGATTAGTTATACATCAGACAGCCCCATGTTTTAAACATATGCTTAGAGTTTATGTATGCTTTATTATCTGCAAATATGAAATTTGACCATTTTCTTAATAGGAGTGTGAAGAAATAGAGTACTTTTACATACATTAGCCATCTTACAAATAGGCTGCTGGGCAAATATGACAGACCTGTGTACAACACGCAATATTCAAAGAAGTGACGCACCACAAATGGGTTTACATTTTCTCTGTATCTTAAGTGTCTTGGGGGTAGGCAGGGTTTGAAAAGCTTGGCTGCTGGAGACAAGAAAGTGGCCAGACAGCCTGGGGGAATTCTTGGCTTACCTGCTAGGCCTCTTCATCACCTTCCAGCCTCAACAGGAACAGGGTCCCCACATCAAAACAGGGTCTGGAGGGCGACATGGGGTTTCAGTGACACTCTTTCTTCGGAACATTGGCAATCACCAGGATTTCTTTTTGAGGAAATCTCTCCTGAAATGAGCCATGTGAGAGCAGAAGAAATGATGCTGTTCCTGGGGGAACAGGGTGGCAGAAGTGAAGGAAAAGCGGTTCTCTCTGAGTGATCCATGTGTGAATTCACAAAGAACCACAAGGGGCCCTCAGGAGTACCCATCCTTTTCAGGATACCAGGAGGCTGTCAACAGGACCCAGGACACTGCAGAACAAGTAGGGTGAACGTTTGGGGTGGGCTGAGGGCTCTGGAGTGTCGGGGAGTGCTCAGGAGAAGCTGTGGGACTCAGGATACACAGCAGTGCTGAGCACATGACTTAGGGTCAGACCAGGGCAGAGCTGGTTCCATGAGGACCGGGGATTCCACTTGCTGCCTGCATTCCTCCTGTGTCCCTTCCTCTCTTGCCTCTGTGAGCTCTGTTAGACTTCTGCCCTGCCGGAGTCCAGCTCCAGCTGAGTTCGAAGCTCAGGGAGGGTGCGTGGAGTCAGCGATAAAGAAAGACACAGACACTGTCACTTTTTGCGCTCTTGCTACAGCTCAAGAACAAGTTGTCTGTTTTATTTACTCAGACACATCACAAACCTCTACACAAACAACTAATTATTCTATTTTTACTTCAAGACTAAGGGGGCATGTACAGACATTTGGTCATTCCGTCTGTACTTCAGGGCTAAGCAGGTGCCCCTAAAGATAATTCTGCAAAATACTGTATTCATATTCTTCAAAGCAAGCCATTATTCATTCTTCAATAGTAGCCATGGAGCGACAGCCAAGACTCCAAGGCCAAGGCACATGCGATCACCTGCTAATCAGTAGCACATTCCTACCACATTTCTATTTCTACAATTTACCCATTATTTAAAGGGAAAATAGGTTACAAGGGGAAAAACATAAAATCCAAAACAGAAGTTTCAAATGTTAAATCCCTCTATAACTATAGGCTCTACAACCCCATAAACAATAAAATAATAATTAAAAGCATATTTCCTTAATAAAAGCATCCTTAATTCCTCTAGCTAAAAATTATAAAGGCAGCTAAAACACTTACATTTTCTATGCTCCAAAAAAAAAAATTGCAAAGACAGGCTAACCTTTGAGATCACAGTAACAATTTATCGCCATAGCAGTTTCAGCTCTCACTCCCATCACTTGCCTTAATATTTAGGATATTTATTAAGCCCTTTCCCAGAAGGTGTGCTATGTGTCTGGGCCAGATTCCGAGGCAATGGTTAGCACACAATAAGGTGTCCAGAAATGGCATGGGCTTAATTATGCTCCTGTGTGTAAATTGTCAAAGGCCCACTCACCAAGACATTATCAGTGACATTAACTCTCAAGCTCACATTGGTTGCAAAAGCCATTTCACAGGGGCGAAAAACAATACCTCAATAGACTACAGAATTCTTAGTGGGTGCTTAAGTGTCCATGCAAACAGGGGGTGAAACAGCGTCAAGGTGGTCAGAGATAAATCCACTGGGCCCTGCCAAGCAGGGGAGCTGTGCTCTTCACACCTTCATGTCATCCACACCTACTGCACGGACCCCAGCACTGCCCCACATCCATTCGTGCCTCAGCTGTCACTGTCAGCAAACCTGCTATGTGTCTTAGTGCTCCAAGGCAGCACAGTCCACCCGTGTCTGGTCCATGCAGGGACAGCTGTGGGTTGCAGGCTGCCTCCACACATAGCAGAACTGCTCTCTGCAGATGTTGTGGAGCTGTGGGAGCTTCTCTTGCCTGAGCCTCAGCCTGGTGCTGTTGAATCCCAGAGAATTGAGGATCACCTGCTCTCACACACTCCTTAGGGAGAGCCGATTCTACAGCACCATCTTCTGCCACAGCCTCATGGGTGCTGCATATAAGACATCCAATCATGCTCAAATCCACACCTCAGGGCTGTGGCCCCCACCTTGTCCCTGTGTGTCCGAAGACTCTCGAATTCAGGGCACAGACCTGTGACTCTGTCTTAATTGTGGGAAGCAAGCTTGGACTCCGGGCTCTGCTCCTGGCATTGTTAGCTACCGATTCTAATACAGCACCCGGCGAAGGAACAAATGAAGGAAAGGATCTACTGAGCTCTTGGTCATGGCAGGCTAGAGTCCAGGATCAGGGAGCCCCTGGGCTGTCTCTGGGTGAGGCTGTGGAGAAGGAGGAATCACAACTCCTGAACACATGTGGGGGAGACCAGACGCCTGCACAGGAGGCGAGCAAAGCCCAAGCTTCACTCAGAGTGTGGTGTCGTGGCAGGACCTGGGGACTTGGGATATGTGCTCACTCTTCGGTGGGAAGTGTTCCAGTGAGTTAACAACAGGTGTCCCTACAGGCGTCACACCTCAACTCCTGAACTCACACTGGGGACTAAGCACCCAGCACCTGAAGCCTGGAGAAACACCTCTCCACAGGGACTCTCACCAGGGAGAGCCTGGTGGTACCTGCTGTTGTTATTGTTTCTGTAGTTGTAGATGCAATTCATGGATGAAGACATCCCCAACTAAGTCTTCACTTCTCTCTCTCTCCCTCTGTGTCCCTCTGTGTCAATTGATATATACATTGCTTTGTTTCCTTTTTGAACTCTGTGAATATCCAACATTTAGACATAATCATCTTCATACTACATTCATGCACATACTACAAATTCCTGAGTTAAGCTGTTGATATCGATTCTTATAAACCTTGAAAATGACCATAATTTGAGGGAGAGATAGAGTATTCTCATGTACAATGAGTGATTCATATAAACAGATATTTATACCTACAGATACACCAAGCTGCACATGCCCACACATTTATGCACACTCACCCTCGACGGCACTCTCCACATTAGACTGAAAGAAAGTGAGATTTGACTTTCTGGATCTGGCCTATTTCTCTTTCTTTTTCCTTTCCTTTTTCTTTTTTGGTATTTTTTTCCCTCACATTTTATGGTTCCCTTTTCATTGCCTCTAGAACTTCCAGGGGAATGTTTAAAAATTCAGCTAAAATATTACCAAATATCAAATAGAGATATTTGCTACTAAATATTTTTTTTCTGTTCCTTCTCTCTCACCTTCTTTTATAAATTAATTACAAATATTTTTGATGTTAGCTGATTAGGGTGAGAAGGAAGGTAGAGGGCTACAGAAAGGTGGGTGAGATCACCATTTCCACTTGTGTTTTTTTTCGTTCCTGTATCGGGGGTAAGTAGGGGACAGGCTCATAAGCCACACCCAGCCTCCCAAACACCTGTGTACCCTCTGAGGGAGGACACCCACCTGACACGACCCCAGGGTCCTCGATGTGTGGCATGCTTAGAGGGAGCTATTAAAAGCTTTGGATAATACTACAGTTTTGAATTACACAAATCTGTCAGTTTCTTTTAATCGCAAAAAAAAAAACTTTTTAAAAGGGGTGATGATAATTCCTATGTATACTAAATCAAACAACACATAAAAATTTCCAAAGAATACCTATGCTGATATGCATCCTAGAACAATCATATATGCTTAGGGCACTGCCAAGTCGGACGCTTACACTGCATGGACACTTACATAGGAGCAAGAATGCAAATAGGGCCCTCACTCGGCTCATGGAAACCAGTCTCACCAGCAGCTCTGGCACAGGAGCCCCAGGCCAGGGACTCCCAGCTGTCACACTCAGGGATCGCACTCCACACAGACACTCACCATGGAGACTGCTCTGAGATGGCTTCTCCTGGTCACTGTGCTCCAAGGTAACTGATAGAGGACAAGGGGTGTTGAGTATGGGAGAGGATGAGGGTGAGAGGTCAGTGGGTGTGAGTGAGAGTTTTCATCAGGACGTTTGTGTTTGCAGGTGTCCAGTGTCAGGAGCAGCTGGAGGAGTCCAGTGGAGGCTTGGTCCAGCCTGGGGCGACACTGACACTCACCTGCAAAGCCTCTGGATTCACCTTCAGTAGCTACTGGATGAGCTGGGTACACAGGTTCCAGGAAAGGGGCTCAAGTGGATCACACAAATTAATATTGGTGGTAGCACATACTACGCGGACTTCGTGAAGGGCCGATTCACCATCTCCAGCAGCAGCGCTACCAGCACGGTGTCCCTGCAAATGACCGCTCTGACAGCCCAGGACACAGCCATCTATTACTGTGCCAGAGACACAGTGCAGAGACCTCAGTGTGAGCCAGACACAAACCTGCCTGCAGGGGCGCGCGGTTCCAACAGGGGGCGCAGTGCTGGCTGAGCTGACAGCCTCTTGTGCAGGTGCGGGCCTGGTTCCTGCTTAGGGAATTTGGCTTTCCTCTCCCACAACAGTAGGTGGGGAACATTTCTAAATTTATGCTTTTGCCCTCTCCCATAATTCCTGAGCTATAGAGTTGTGACATAATAAGAAAGCATTGATATGGGAATGACACTGGATGCAGCTGTGGTTACAGTTGGAATGCAGACTGATCACCAGTGACTGGGCCTAGAGAATGAGCGCCCACATTCACCTTCGGCAGGAGCAGAGCAAGGTTAAGGGCTGGTTCCTGTCAGGGGTTCGGTTCCCCCACTCACGTTTCCTAAGTTACAATTCTGGATCAATGGTGTTGTCCCCATCACAGAAATCCCTGTGCATGAGGCTTATTTCCACTTTCATTTTTTAAAATTTTGTTTTGATGTTGTTTACATAATTTATTGGCGTGAGAAGGAGTGAGGAATAAGGGATAGTGGCAAGACCATTGTTTCCAAATTCTCTTTTTCTTCTTACATCTGGGGAACAGGAGGTAATGAGGGAAGAAGATGAGCCCAGCCTCCCAACTGCCTCAGGACCAGGAATGGCAAACAGCCACCCGATGTCATGCCAGGGTCCCCAGGAGAGAGCACGTTCCGAGGGTTCTGCTTACGTAGTTTTGACAGTTCTGAAATCCTGTCGATCTCACCAATCCAAGCATGAGGAAATCCTTCCATGGCCCATCGGCTGATATACTTCACCTTAGAGCCCCCATTTGCCCAGAAATTTGCTGTCATAGCCTGGCTGAGACAGTGGACCAATTTGTCCTGTCCTTAGTCCTCTGTGCTGAGCTGTGATGGGGAGCAGCTGGATCCAGTGCTGAGGACCAGGGATTGAGGACCAAGGCATCAACAGGAAGCTGGATCAGAAAGGGAGCAGCCAATCACGAAACAGTGCTCAGGCAGAATGCAAGCACTTGAAGGTGGAGGATTAGCACGTTGAGCCAAGACAATGACATACCCCAACTCTCCTCCGATAATGCATACTGGGAAATAGTAGCGTATCGTACAAGTGCATGAGTCTGTTCCAACAACATGGTGAATGCAGATGAATCCCAGGACCCCAGGTGTAGTCGACCAAGTCCCAGCGGATCCAGACATTTGGTTTCACTTAAAGGTACAGAAGGTTCCCCAGGCTCTCTTTGTGTCTGTCTCTTGCTCTCTGTTTGCCTCATGCTTTCCCCATCCTACAGTCTCTTGTAAAAGCATGCTAATGAATGGTGATGTAAAGAGCAAAGAATATGGAACAGTAACACTGGATTTCAGATGTACACCTATATTAAAATGAAGCGAGAAAACTGTCCATAGTATTAAATGCGAGGCTTATAATGTAAGAAATCAGATTTTCTAAATTTGCATCATAACTCACAGTCACAGAACATCTACATCTGCTGGGCGTACTCACTGCTGTGAACACTCCAACAGCAAAACTTATTATATACAAGTAGGACATGCAAATAAAGTCCTCCCTCGGCTCATGAAAACCAGCCTCACCAGCAGCTCTGACACGGGAGCCCCAGGCCAGGGACTCCCAGCTGTCCCACTCAGGGATCACACTCCACACAGACACTCACCATGGAGACTGCTCTTAGAGTGTGTCAGGAGCGCTGCACGTGTTCCCTATTATGGCGCTGAGACCTCTCCTCCTCTCGGAGCTTGTCGGTACACAGGTTTCAGGAAGTGCCTTCTGATTGGCCCATAGCTGCAGGCTTGGCGCGTGTGCTACACGTGATCAAAGCTATGATTGGCCTGCCTGCTGAGTGCATCAGTGATCTTTAAGCTGATTGGACTAGGATTGTATTTAGAGGGGTTCCAGGAAGAAAGGGGACAGGACAGGAAGAAGAAGACATAGACGGAGACGGACGGACAGACTGAGACGGAAGACAGGGTACGACTGGGACGGACAGACAGACGGACAGAAGAAGACTAGGGGCGACGAGGAGACTGGGAAATGAAGCAGAGAGAAACGGAAGAAAAATGGAAGGTAGTAGAAGTTGAGTCGACCGGCTGGGAAACGAACTGGTTGGAAGAATAAAGCGCCTCTTGATATAGAGCCTGGAGTATCGGGTGATTTCTTCTGCGGGACGGAAGACCCTGATAAGATGGCTTCTCCTGGTCGCTGTGCTCCAAGGTAACTGATGGAGAACAAGGGGTGTTGAGTATGGGAGAGGATGTGGGTGAGGGGTCAGTGGGTGTGAGTGAGAGTTTCCAGCCAGGACGTTTGTGTTTGCAAGTGTCCAGTGTCAGAAGCAACTGGTGGAGTCCAGTGGAGGTTTGGTCCAGGTTGGGGCGACACGGACACTCACCTGCAAAGCCTCTGGATTCACCATCAGTAGCTATGACATGAACTGGGTCCGCCAGGCTCCATGGAAATGCCTCAAGTGGAGTGCAAGGATTGGTAGTGGTTATGCATACTACGCGGACTCCGTGAAGGGCCGATTCACCATCTCCAGCAGCAGCGCTACCAGCACGGTGTCCCTGCAAATGACCGCTCTGACAGCCCAGGACACAGCCATCTATTACTGTGCCAGAGACACAGTGCAGGGACCTCAGTGTGAGCCAGACACAAACCTGCCTGCAGGGGCGCGGCTCCACCAGGGGGCGCAGGACAGTTAACACTCTGACCTCTGAGTAGGTGCAGGGAGGTTAAGCCCAGGTTCCCTCAAAGCTGGTGGGATTACTCCACATAAATGTCTGTGTGGAATGTAGCGATTTTTGTGCTTTCATCTTCAGACTTGACATCTTGCTATAATGTTGACAGCACAAGTAGAATGTCACATCATGCATTTTGGATTCATGAATGAGACATCAGGCTCAGCATGAGCAGAGGCCATAGGCAGTCTTTTCTCATCAAACTTGGGGCAGCGCCCACAGTGGGCTCTATCATTGGGACAGTTTTGGTTTTCATCGGAGAACACTGAGGCAGCCTAACCTGAATCTTATATCTCTTGATCATGGGCTGTAGCAATTCGTCTTTTCTCCTCCTGTAAAATTGTGTGTTCCTTAGGTGGCAGCCCAGTATCTCTGTAAATATTTTTGTCATCCATATTAATTTTCTACTGTAGACCTGCCACCAGCTTTCCCTATTTCCCCTTTCTCACTGAAAATAGAATTTTGGATTCATGTGTTTGGTCACAGCTCTCAGGAAATCTGTGATGTAGGCTATGTCCTACAGACTCCCTCCATGAGAGCCTCAAGGAAACTCCTCCTTCACTAGTTCCTGGCACATTCCTTCCACCCTCACTGCCCACAGTCATGTGGAAATTTCAGACCACATGAATGAGTAGTGCACTAACATGATTGTTTATTGATTACTGGATGTGCACTCACAGCTGATCTGTTTCTACTCCAGGCTGTTATAATCACCTCCACCTGCTGTGGCATCAGAGGAAACAGCAAGTAGAACAGATCAGTGTCTGTGCACTCTAGGCCAGAATCCAACACTGGGAGCTGTGTCCTTGTGCCTTCTACATCATGACCCAACCTTGAGCAGATTCACTGCTCAGGAAAGAGCCAACCCCAGAGACCATTGCTCCCTGATGCTCCTCAGCTTCTGATGGTGTCACGATAACATTTACACAAGAATGAATCAAGATGGTGGAATAGGGTAAGGACACATTTAAACAAATGGAGAAATATTAGCCAGTGTGAAGCAGACAGAAATGGCACATTCCAGGAAATAGGAAACAACACAGGGGTACCTGGAGACTGACAGCCACTGGAAAGCAGCAGACACAACGATGTGGCACTGCAGTGACTAGTATCCCAAAAGTAATCAGCAAGTGGTGACCCGAATCACACCAGCAGCCAGAACTCCACCAGCAACCACATGGGAAGGGACTTTCACTGGGCGTTCAGAAGGAGAACCCAGGCGAAAGACTTCCCCTGCTTCTGGTCTGTTTGATTTAGCCAGAAGCAGACTGAATTGCAGCAGATCCCAGATGAGCAGTGTGAGGACAGGGTTTTCACACTGTTTCACAAACCAGTCTGCCCTCTAGAGCTTTATCGGGGCCATTTTGTTTAAAGAGGCAAAAATGTACAGTACTGTGCATGCACTGAGCTGGGAGTGAACTCATTTCTGGCTCAGCAAACTGCAACAATGTGACATCCTACAGGTTCTACCCAAGAGAGGTCTGGGTGGCCCTCAGACCTGATGGTGAGCAGATCAAACACTGTATTAGTGGCACATCAGGTGCCAGTTTATACAACGTGGAAAAACCTTAAGACTGCGGGACAACAGTGAGATGCACATGCACTGAACTCGGGGACAACTCACTGAGCTCATTGCATTGCACTGGTCCCACAGGAAGATGATACCAATTATGGCATCGTATGCACCAAAATAGGTCTGTGAGGCCCTCAGACCTAATGGCCAACAGGTTCTGGCAAGATCAGCACCAACAACAACGTAATTATATAGGACACCCGGTGTCTCCCTAATCCTAGGACCTGCTCCAACCGGAAGTGGGAGAAAGGTTGTACAGACAGCAGTGCAGCCTCAGCACAGTATCACAGGAGGTGGAGAGTGGTGAGCCAGGAGCTGGGCTACACAGACCATGGTGGATGTGTAACATAAGAACCCAGACCTGGAACTCTCTGGAGGGAGTAGCACAAGGGACTGCAAACAAAGAGCCATGTACCAACTGCAATTAGTAAAATTGAACTGTGCACCCTTGGGTGACAGAGCACAGAAACCTGCCCCAAGGAGAAGAATCTGATAACCTGAACTACGATGAACAAGAGCAAAAGGCACAAGAGACAGAGGCACAATGAGTATTACAGAAGACTCTCCTGCAAAGGAACAAAACCCTTTGCCAACCTTAGAGTTAACTGAGGCAGACATTAAGAAAACAGGGGATTCAAAATTCAAAACACTTCCTATAGAACTTCTTATTAGCAACAAACAGAAGCACATAAAGCAGGCATTCGAGGAATTCAAGGAATATGTCACACAGGCAATGAATCAAAAGAAAGCTGATATATCAGAAATGAAGAATACAGTGGAGCAAATTACAAGTACAGTGGAGAGTCTCCAAAATAGAATGAAGGAGGCAGAAGAAAGCCTCTCAGAATCGGAAGATATTTCCTGTCACCAGGGAGAAGCAAACAAAAAGCTGGAAGCAGAGCTGGATCAGGCCCAAAAAAGTATGCAAGAATTAAAAGACACTATTAAGAGGCCAAATATAAGAGTTACGGGAGTCCCAGAAGGTGCAGAAACAGAAGCTGGATTTACAAATGTAATGATGAAATAATGAGGGAGAAGTTCCCCAATTTAGAGACACCCAGGAGGGCACAGAACTCCCAACAGGCTTGATCAAAAGAGACCTTCACCATGACACATGATAATCAAGCTCTCTTTAATTGAACGTAAGAAAAAGATTCTTAAATATGCGCGTGAAAAAAATCAATTCACATATAAAGGAATACCAATTACACTCACAGGAGACCTTTCACAGGAACATTTAGGCCAGAAGAAAATGGAGTGACATATTCCAGATTCTAAAAATAAAAACTGTAGGTTCAGGATAGCATACTCAGCAAAACTTTCCTTTGTCTTTGAAAAAAAAAAAAAAATTCTTCCACAGTAAAGAAAGTTGAAAGTATATGCCTCTTCCAAACCTGCCCTACAAATAATGCTTAAAGATGTTCTTTTGACAGAGAGAATGAGTAGCACCCACAAAACCCACAGGCAAATACAAAGAACATCGCAATAGAACAACAACAGACAACTAAATCAATGAACAATCCATTGCTAAAATGCAGGACCAAATTACCACCTATTTATAGTAACCCTGGATGTAAATGGCTTAAACTCATCAGCCAAACAACATGGATTAGTAGACTGGATTGAAAAACAAAATCCATGTATTTATTGCCTCCAGGAGACACGTTTCATCAACAAACATCAGTGGAAAATATATTTCATGATTTTTAATTTTTTTTAGCTTCTCTTTTTTTCCAAAGCTTCCTCATTAAATTCTTCACTGACTCATAGATCATACAGTAGTATCATTTTGTTCAAGAAGGTTCTTGGTTTTCTTTTCTTCTCTGATACATTAGTCCTTCAGAAGCATGCTCTTTAACTTTATGGTGTTGTTAATTTGTTTTTTTTTTCATCCTGTTATTGATTTTTTTGGTAGCTTTTCATTTTAGGAGATGTATAGTAACTGTGTGATGGAGACTATCATATCTAGCAGCATGTTATTTAACGTCATGTAGTTGCAAATTTCTACTTTTCTTCCTGTTGTTGATTTTGTATTGTGGCTTTTCATTTAAGGGGATGTATGGTAAGTGTGTAATGGAGATTATCATATCCAGATGTTAGGATACAGTGCAGTATGCATTTCTACTTCCAGACTCAAGATGGACACCCAATGAAACTGCTTACTGTATCTTAACAATAGGATGCTGGACTCTGCCATTGTCCATTCCCGCAGTGATGGACATATAACTGTGTATGAAGAACTATACAATAGTAATGATATAGGGGAACTCAGTGAAGCTGGAGGGAATTGGGGAGGGCATAAGGAAAATCCCAGGGCCTATGGAATTATATCATAAAATGATAATAATAAAAAGAAGTAAAATGTTTAAAATAAGTAAAAAAAAAGCACATTTACATGAATCACAGGAAGATTAGTCACTGCTTTATCTCTCAGATTTCTTCCATTTAGAGGTGAATGTAATTCCTAAAGAAATCACCTGTGCTTTGCAAACTATTTCATGATAAATGCAATTCTTCTGTTGTGAATGATTCCTTTAGGAACTGCAGGAAGTCAGTTCCTGTGGAAACTTCTTTGAGTAACTCTGGCCTGAGGATGAGACTTTTGTATCTTGCGTTTCACTTAAGAATCCATGGACTGACTGTGTGTGGGGTTCAGCTACTGTCCAGTCCATGTGTTGGCTGTAGAGTTCAATACCCCAAAGCATGTTTTATGAAGGGTGGAGATCACTTGAGCACACCTTGGTGGAGGTGGATGAAAGTCTTGGTCAGGCAGGAATGTTAGTTTGTCTCTGGGCGAGGCTCCAGGGCTGAAGGCAACATGATCCTGGGAACACGTATGGGAGAGATAACATCCCACATCCAGAACAGAGCTAGATCCAGGGTGGACCAGATAACATCCTGATTGAGGCAGAATCACAGAATCCATGAGATCTACGTCAATCTCCTCTGAGGGCAGCCTCCCTCAGTGATGTAAGAGCTTCCCTGTAAGAACAACTCCCAGAGCTGCCCCTGCTTCTCACATGTTCACCCTGGAGCTCACACCTCCTATTCATCCCTTGAGGGACACACTCAGGACAGAACCAAACCATAGCTGTTTCATCATCATTGTGTGTGCAGATATACAGACCAAGATGTTGTAGGAGGACCGGCTGTGAAGGATGGAGGGCACCAGACATGAACACAGCTCCCACAGATGAGTATTTTCTCATTGGGTTGTACAGTATTTGTCATCAAAACTCCTACTAAGTTGAAGGAATGTTTATCTCTCCAAGTTTTTCCTGAAGTAATGCTGACAAATAAGAAATGTTTCTGCTCGCCTGGGCAGTACAATACCTTCATTTGCTTACAGTAAAGTAATTGACACAACCAAGATCAACAACATATCCTCCATGTGGTATAGTGCTCTGCATTGCTATGGGAGGACTAGCAACATGTACACAAGTAGGGAGTGACATACACATGCTTCATCAGACATTGACAGTCACAGGCAGTTCCTCATGCAGGTAGAACTCATGTTGGGTTTGTAAAACAAATGACACTTAGTTGATAACAGGACAGAACCCACATCAGTTGCTGATGAGCTGTCCCCCCTTTACAGGATGATGTGCTCCCAGGATGTCATGATGCTGAACCTACACACACAGATGACACAGTTTCTCTACATGAATGACTCAGCATTGTACACTGGGCATAGAATGTTCTGTGTTTAACAGCACTGTAGCCACATGAACACATGTCATTGGAATCAAGAAGTTTATTAAATTTATTTTTATTGGAAAGGCAGATATACAGATAGGAGGAGAGACAGAGAGGAAGGTCTTCCGCCTGAAGAATCACTCCCCAAACAGTCACAATGGCTGGAGTTGTGCCAATCCAAAAGCAGGAGCCAGAAGACTTCCCTGGATCTCCCACATGGGCACAGGGTCCCAAGGGTTTGGGCCATCCTCTACTGCTTTTGCTGACCACAGGCAGGAAGCTCAATGGAAAGTGGAATAGCTGGGACATGACCTGGCACCCATATGGGATCCTGGCACATGCAAGGTGAAGACTTTAGCCACTAGGCCACAACATCAAACCCCAGAATCAAGAATTTAATTGAACATTTTATTGGAAAGGTAGATTTGCAGAGAGCAGGAGGGATACAGAGAAGATCCTGAATCCACTGGTTTACTCCTGAATCAGATGCAAGAGGCAGAGCTGAGCCAATCTGTAGCCAGGAGAAGGGATCTTCTTCCAGGTCTCCTACATGCATACAGAATCCCAAGGACTTCAGCCATCCATTACTATTTTCACAGGACATAAGTAGGGAGCTGGCTGCGAAGTGAAGCATCTGGAACACAAACAAGCACCCAGTGGGATGCCAGTGATGAAGTGGTGGAGGATCAGCTGGTTGAACCATCACACAAGCTCAAAGAATGTAATTTAATTTCCATCTTGAGGATACAACACATTCTCTACTGTTATCCTCCTGGACATTTACTCTTGATTGTGTCTCTGGTCAAGCAACACTCCCTGTCCTTGCACCAGTGTGGCCTCTGCCGTTCTCCAGACGTGTCTCTGCTTATCACCATTGCATCTGCCTCTGTGAGTTCAAGACAATGGATTCCAGAAAAGCTACAAAGCAACATGCATGTTTATGACTTGGAGTACATCACTGATCATCATGTACTCCAGGATCAAATAAGTTTCCCAAGTGACAGAACATCTTTCTTCTCAAAACTGAACAGTATTCCAAGCTCAAATGGTACTGCATGCAATGACCCATACCAAACACCAAGTTCACTGCAGATCTGAACTTGGTGAATATCATTCTGTGAATTGATCATGGAACAGCAGGTAACTTTGGACATGATGTCCTCCGAAACAGCGCATGACCCCAATGCAGACTCACGCTCAGCAGCTGTTGAGGAGGGAGGAAAGGAGCACATGCAGCTGGATCTGAGTGTCAAGAGCATCAATCCAAACGAGGAGTCATTTATAACACCATGTAATATATCTACACTCACACTAAAATACAAGACCCTCAAGCAATTGGTTTGAGATCCATAAACAACAAATCAGAAATTCTGACTCTACATCACAGTCACCACATTCCAAGCCCTTGCACAGCTGCTCTGTACTCTGATTTCTCTAAAGCGTCCAACACCAAGGCTTGCTATATAAGAGCAGGACATGCAAATAGGGCCCTTACTCGGCTCAAGAAAACCAGTCTCACCAGCAGCTCTGGCACAGGAGCCCCAGGCCAGGGACTCCCAGCTGTCCCACTCAGCGATCGCACTCCACACAGACACTCACCATGGAGACTGCTCTGAGATGGCTTCTCCTGGTCACTGTGCTCCAAGGTAACTGATGGAGAACAAGAGGTGTTGAGTATGGGAGAGGATGAGGGTGAGGGGTCAGTGGGTGTGAGTGAGAGTTTTCATCAGGACGTTTGTGTTTGCAGGTGTCCAGTGTCAGGAGCAGCTGGAGGAGTCCGGTGGAGGTTTGGTCCAGCCTGAGGCAACACTGACACTCACCTGCAAAGCCTCTGGATTCACCATCAGTAGCTACAGCATGTACTGGATCCGCCAGGCTCCCAGCAAAGGGCTTGAGTGACTTGCATTCATTAGTTATGATGGTAGTAGCACATACTATGCGTCCTCCGTGAAGGGCCGATTCACCATCTCCAGCAGCAGCGCTACCAGCACGGTGTCCCTGCAAATGACCGCTCTGACAGCCCAGGACACGGCCATCTATTACTGTGCCAGAGACACAGTGCAGGGATCTCAGTGTGAGCCCAGACACAAACCTGCCTGCAGGGGCGCGCTGCCCCACCAGGGGGCGCAGTGCTGTCTGAGCTGAGTAGACCCATGTGCAGGTGCAGGCTTGGTTCCTGTTTTGGGAATTGGGGTTTTCTCTCCCACAACAATCTCCAGGGAACTATTCTATAGTTATACTTTATTTTTCTACTCCACAGACATTGACTTATACATACAGCTTTGGTATAGTAAGAGGAGTGTAACCACAATAAGTTTTTGATTCAGGCTTATCCATAGTCAGAAATGAAGTGATAGGGCAGAGGCTAGGTAAGTCTCAGCAACAACACAGCATGGGTGTCTGGTCCCTCAATGACGTGGCTGTGGATGGACATACCTGTGCCAGCCCAGGCTTCATGCTGGGAATCTTAGCTCCTCATTCACTGCTGCTGGGCAGGGAGAGTGTCCCGGGCTTGTGAGCAGTCAGAGTACCAACTGGTGCTGGGCTCTGCCTGCTGGCAACCCAGTGGCAAGCTCTGGAGTCTTGGGGGTATGGAATCACTGCCTAGGGACATCTGTGGATAAGTACACAGTACTTGTAGGCAAGGAATGAATCCTGAGGAACACCCAACAACAGGACCACTGTACTTGCAGGTAAGAGAGAAGGCAGATCTGGTGCTTCAGAGGAGAGAGACCTGAAGAGCTCTGTGGGTCAGAATGATGCCCCAGCCTATATGGGAGACCTGAGCTGGGATTGTCAGCATGGAACATGGCTGACAACCACATCCCAGCACACATGCAAGCTATGTCTGGCAGGGCTAGTTCCTAGTAACTGACAGTGAGTCAGTTCAGGGCATGGGTCTAATTAGACTGGGCCATGACACCAACCAGCACACAAGAGAACCAGGTTCAGGAGTGGATTCTGTGGGGGATATGTGGGAACCAACCCTATATAACTACAAGTCCCACTGGTTACCTTGAGAGTTGGGATGGTGATGGGCTGAGCTAGGTGTGACCATGGAACACACCAATGCTCACCAGTATGGGGGCTGGGAACAAGCGGGGCAGGTCCAGGCTGCAACACCCGCATGAGCACCCAAATTCAGGGTGTGGGGTGGGCTGCACCAGCTCACATAAAGGCTGGGACAGATGGGGCAGGCCAAGTTGGGTAAGGGCCAAGCACCCATTAGCATGTGTGATGTCTGTGTCTGGGAGTGGCCCAAACGGGGGAACATGGGAAACTCATTTAGTGGGTCAAAGCTCCTGCTGATGAGCATGTGGTCCAGGCCTGGGTGTTGGGTAGGCTGGGCAGGGTAGCTCCACCCATCAGCAAGTATGTGAGTTGGTTTTGGAAGGGGGCAGATAAGGCCGGGGCAAAGAAACCACACCCCCACTGGCAAGTGCAGAAAACAGGATGGAGTGCAGGTTATGCCAGACTTGGCTGCCACACTTACTGTTTTGCATGAGTCAGGTATGAGAGTTGACAGCAGGGTCAGTTTGAAGCACTCACCAGCAAGAGTTGGGACTGGGTGCCAGCTGGGCCAGGCCAGGCTGCAGCATCTGAAGGCAAAGACCAAGACAGGGGAGGGGCTATGGTAGCTGGTCAGAGCAACCACTGGCATGCGCGAGATCTGTGGCTGGGATCAGGCCTGGTTGGAGAGCTAAGGGGATACCCTGGCTGGGTTGTGGGTCCCCACTGGTGAGTGTGGGGACCAGAGTAGGGATGAAATCTCACCTGGATATGAATAGTCTCCATCGGCACAGGTGTGGACTGGATCTGTGACATGCAAGACTGAGCTAGACTCCAGCACCCATTGGAGCTCCTGAGAAAAAGGATCAATGTGGGATGGGTTGGGCTAGGTCTCTGTCCCTGCTGAGGCATGTGTTAGCTGTGTCTAGGTATTGACCAGGCTAGGCTGGGCTATTGCACCCAACAATAAGAACCAGAATGAGTGAAAGCCGGTCAGGAAAGGCCACTATTCCAGCTAGGACAGGAGATGGACTAGGTAGGGCTTGCCCATGCACCCACTGGTGTGCCCAGGATCCGGTGTTGGGAGAGTTTTTGATGGAGGCGCGTGGCAATCCACCTGTTAAGATACAATCCCTGAAGGTGAGTGCAAAAACCAAGAAAGAGAGCAACCCAGACCAGGCCAAGTTATGGTGTCCATGGGCTTATCTTTGTCTCAGGTCTGGGGCAAGCTTGAATGGACCAGTTCATATAACCTGCTGGCAAATTTAAGAGCCAGAATGGAGTGTGGGTCATGCCAGGTCAAGCCATAATACCAGTCAGTTCACACTAGGGTTGGGACTGGGGGCTGGCTGGGCTGTCTAGGCTCTAGTCTGTACCAGCATGAGCTGGAACTGGAGGTGTGCCAGGATGGGCCAGGCTACAGCACCCACTGGGAAATGTCAAGGTGAGAGGGCCCATACATACCAGACTGGGCCACAACACCCAACCAGCACTCATGAGACCTGGGGGAGAGTGGGCGAACCCAGTAGGGTGGCTGCAGGGAGAGTCCCTGCTGGGCCACTATTCCCACTGGTGAGCATGAGAGCTGGGATCAGGGGCAGATCAGGCCGGGCAGGGCTACAACACCTGTTGGCCTGCATGTAAGCTGGATTGAGGACAAGCCAGGTTGAGCAGACTGTACCTACTGGTACATGCATAAGCCAGAGGGGGTGAGGGTTGGTTGGGCTTTGCCACAGGATCAGCTGGCAGATGCTGGCACAGGGGGGAAACTCTGTTGAGCTAAACTGCAGTTCCACCTAACCAATGCAAGATCCTGGAGTGGGAGTGAGCCTATTATGGAAACAGTGGGCACGTCCCTCTTGGGTAGCCACTCTAACTGGAGAGAATGAGAACCAGCAATGGTGCAGGCATGGCTAGATAGAGAGTTGCACCCGCCAGCACATTTGTGGGCTGGATAGTGGGGTTGGATGGGTTGAAATAGGCTTCAAAGCCCATTGGTACATATGAGAACTGAATGGAATGTGGGACAGACAGGACCAGTCTGCTATACATACTGGCAAGTGTAGGAACCAGGGCAAGAGGCGATCCTGGTAGAGGTTATTGTAAATCACTCCGACTAGGCTACAACTCTCATTGGTTTATGTGGGGGCTGAGTGTGTGGTGGGCAGGATCCGGCTGGACTGAAACACCCATTAGTTTTCGTAGAAGATAGGGCTGGAGACAACTGACCCAGTAATTGCAACTAACAGTGTGCACACAGACCAATTTGGGTGACAGACTGTGACAGACTCCATATTGGCATGCAGACACAGCAATCAGGTCTGAGGGTCCCAGCATGATAGCCTATTGGCTAAAGTCCTCGCCTTGAAAGCGCCGGGATCCCAAATGGGTACCAGTTCTAATCCTGGAGTACCGCTTCCCATTCAGCTCCCTGCTTGTGGCCTAGGAAAGCAGTCAAGGACAGCCCAAAGCCTTGGGACCCTGCACCCACGTGGGTAAAATAGAGGAAGCTCTGGGCTTCTTGTTTAGGATTGGCTCAGCTCCATTGTGGCCACTTGGGGAGTGAATCATCCTCTCTGCTTCTCCTCTCTGTATATCTGCCTTTCCAATAAAAATAAATAAATCTTCAAAAAAAATCAGGTCTGGGATCACCTCAGATAAAATTTCTTTCGGAATCCCACCAACTGAACTGCTGGACTCAAAACTGTAATCATGGAGGGAATTGCAGGTTGCACGGTCTGACCGTAGAATGCATGTGTCAGAGCCGGGCCTCCTCAGTGTCTTTTTTTTTTTTTAAAGATTTTATTATTATTGGAAAGCCGGATATACAGAGAGGAGGAGAGACAGAGAGGAAGATCTTCCATCCGATGTTTCACTCCCCAAGTGAGCCGCAACGGGCCGGTACACGCCAATCCGATGCCGGGACCAGGAACCTCTTCTGAGTCTCCCACGTGGGTGCAGCGTCCCAAAGCTTTGGGCCGTCCTCTCCTGCTTTCCCAGGTCACAAGCAGGGAGCTGGGTGGGAAGTGGAGCTGCTGGGATTAGAACTGGCACCCATATGGGATCCCGGGGCTTTCAAGGCGAGGACTTTAGCCGCTAGGCCACGCCGCCGGGCCCCTCAGTGTCTTAAATGGAGTAGTGGACAGCATATCCAGATGCACATGGAGGGTTTGGCAGTACATTGGAGCCTGCAGAGGACACCTGGTATCGAAACAGAGGACAGAAGACAGAACAGATCGATCAACCACCACAGCCAAGAGTTGGCAGTGAATACCTGGGCAAACAGAGACTCTAAGGTGGACTATGTCAGCCATTGGCGTCTGGAGAGATTGCATAGTTATTGGAGTGGCAAGATCAACACCAATACAAAACTGTTGAGCTATGAAAAGGACTTGAGCAGGACCGTCAGAGCATGTCCACATCGGGAAACCTGGCATGCTTGGGAGGCTGAGTGTGGTTTCTCCCCTTATCTCTCCTCTCCCACTAGATACAGGAAGGAAAAAAGAGAATCTCAAAATAACGATCTCACCCACTGTCGTCTACCCTTGACCCTTCACACCATAATGAAATGTGAAAAAGTGTCAAAAATAAAATTTATATAATAAAAAAATTTTAAAACCCAGATATTCTTAGGAACAAAAGAAATGAAGTAATATACTAAAGAGACAGTTCTCAGCTTAGTTGAGAGGGAACACAGACTCTTGCGCAGACGCAAGGGGAAGCTAGGGCCTGCTTCCTGTCATGGTTTGCCATTTCCCCAGCTGTAACAGTCTCCCAAGTTGCAATTTTCATCGATGATGCTGATCCCAACACTGAGTTCACTGTGCAACACACTTTGATATTACAGGAACATATTTCAGATGAACTAATGTGTCATTTCCAGGGAATGATCCTGAGTGGGTCAGTAGGGTCAGACTCTTGAGGGATATCAGGCACCTGGGAGTCTCTTACTGTTGTGGTCAGGCAGAGCCCTGAGTGGGACTCTCTGGTTGAGGCAGGTGGGATTCAGATCAGAACCAGACACAGTGTAGAGCAGAGTCTGACCTGGTAAAGCTGAAGTGTCCAAGTCCACCTCCTCCCTGCACAGCTGGACAATGTGACACAGTGTGACCCCTGTCCTCTTCCCTGTGATAATCACAGTCACCCTCTGCAGGCTCTGTGCCCACAGCTCCCTTTCACTTCTGCATCCGGAGCCACAGTGGAGCTCCATGTGGTCCTAGTCCCAGTGTCAGGCAGTGAACCCTCTGCACACTCACACTGTGACCCACACTTGTGTCTCTTTGTGCGTCATGGACAGTAGTGGGTGATGGTCTCAGCACATGAGCCTGTACCACCTACGGGACACACATGCCGTTCCAGACCTCCACGTTGTCTCTCCCCAGGTCAAAGCTGATCCAGGCATTTGGGGTATCATAAATCCCCACCTGTGACCTCCCGGTCAAGGTCTCCCTTTCTGTGCACATCATCCATCTTCTCTATTACAATGTATTCAAACTAACTGGAAAGAGCAAAAACTGATTTAAGCGAATGATTTGAATATGTTAACCTTGTGTGTCTTACATACTCACATTGTAAAAAGAAAGAGGTAATTACTCTGAATGTTTGATATGTAATTCATACTGCAAGGAATCAGATTTCTAAACTATCCACTCAATTCTTCACAACTGCAGGACACCCACACCAGGTCAGGGCTCTGATCTATTATGCTTCAGATACCATGGCCTTTTATATAGGAGCAGATCTTACACACAGGGCCCTCCCTCAGCTCAAGAAAACCAGAACAGCCTCACCAGCAGCTCTGACACAGGAGCCCCAGGCCAGGGACTCCCAGCTGTCACACTCAGGGATCGCATTCCACACACACACTCACCATGGAGACTGCTCTGAGATGGCTTCTCCTGGTCGCTGTGCTCCAAGGTAACTGATAGAGGACAAGGGGTGTTGAGTATGGGAAAGGATAAGGGTGAGGGGTCAGTGGGTGTGAGTGAGAGTTTTCATCAGGACGTTTGTGTTTGCAGGTGTCCAGTGTCAGGAGCAGCTGGAGGAGTCCGGTGAAGGCTTGGTCCAGCCTGGGGCGACACTGACACTCACCTGCAAAGCCTCTGGATTCACCATCAGTAGCAGCTACTTTGTCTGAGTCTGCCAGGCTCCCAGCAAAGGGCTCGAGTGGATCGCAGCAATATATGGTAGTGGTAGCACATACTACGCGTCCTCCGTGAAGGGCCGATTCACCATCTCCAGCAGCAGCGCTACCAGCACGGTGTCCCTGCAAATGACCGCTCTGACAGCCCAGGACACAGCCATCTATTACTGTGCCAGAGACACAGTGCAGAGACCTCAGTGTGAGCCAGACACAAACCTGCCTGCAGGGGCGCGCGGTTCCAACAGGGGGCGCAGTGCTGGCTGAGCTGACAGCCTCTTGTGCAGGTGCGGGCCTGGTTCCTGCTTAGGGAATTTGGCTTTCCTCTCCCACAACAGTAGGTGAGGAACATTTCTAAATTTATGCTTTCACCCTCTCCCATAATTCCTGAGCTATAGAGTTGTGACATAATAAGAAAGCATTGATATGGGAATGACACTGGATGCAGCTGTGGTTACAGTTGGAATGCAGACTGATCACCAGTGACTGGGCCTAGAGAATGAGCGCCCACATTCACCTTCGGCAGGAGCAGAGCAAGGTTAAGGGCTGGTTCCTGTCAGGGGTTCGGTTCCCCCACTCACGTTTCCTAAGTTACAGTTCTGGATCAATGGTGTTGTCCCCATCACAGAAATCCCTGTGCATGAGGCTTATTTCCACTTTCATTTTTTAAAATTTTGTTTTGATGTTGTTTACATAATTTATTGGCGTGAGAAGGAGTGAGGAATAAGGGATAGTGGCAAGACCATTGTTTCCAAATTCTCTTTTTCTTCTTACATCTGGGGAACAGGAGGTAATGAGGGAAGAAGATGAACCCAGCCTCCCAACTGCCTCAGGACCAGGAATGGCAAACAGCCACCCGATGTCATGCCAGGGTCCCCAGGAGAGAGCACGTTCCGAGGGTTCTGCTTACATAGTTTTGACAGTTCTGAAATCCTGTCGATCTCACCAATCCAAACATGAGGAAATCCTTCCATGGCCCATCGGCTGATATACTTCACCTTAGAGCCCCCATTTGCCCAGAAATTTGCTGTCATAGCCTGGCTGAGACAGTGGACCAATTTGTCCTGTCCTTAGTCCTCTGTTATGGTACCAAGTGTCCTTGGCGGCAAACTCCAATGGACTGCCATATCCTCCACGTATAAGTGGGTATGCTGTTCACTGCTCCATCTAAGCCACTGAGCAGGCCCTGTTCTGACACGTGCACTCCATGGTCAGAACACAGATCCTGCAATTCTCCCCATGGTTGAAATTCTGAGTCCAGTGGCTCAGTTGGGGCAATCTCCAAGGAGAGCTTGTCTGAAGTGGACCCAGACCTGACTCTTGCGTGTGCTTGCCAGTACATCCTGTCACCCACATCAACCTACGTGTACACTGGTAGTTGCAATTGCTAGGTTAGTTCTGTCTCCAGACCCATCTCTTACATAAACTCGTGGATGCTACAACCCACCACAATCCTGCTCACCACACGCTCGGCCCTCACATACAGTGACAGGAACTTCAGCCTAGTCGGAGAGACCCCGAATAAGCCCCAACAGGCTCTTTCTCAGTCCTGGATCCTGTGCTTCCCAGTAATGCAGCAGACGGGTCCAGTCTGTTCAACAGCCCATTCAGCTCTCCTACATGTCAATGAGCATTGGAGTCTAGCTCTATCCAACCCATCCCACTATCCAGACCACGCTTGTGCCCGCAGGTGCCTGTCGAGCAGGCCCGCCCCCAGCCCTGGTTCTCATGCTCACCAGGGAGAGTTGCAGGCCATCAGAGAGGCACCCTCCATTTCCCTACTGGCTCAAGCTTTTGTGCAATTATATAGATGGTGTCCACATGGACACCTATTGAATCTGTAAATCATGTATCCATCTGTATACATTAACAAAAACAGTCTTTTTACTCCACAGATTTGAGATCTCCTTACCACTTTGATGTCGTCATCCAATTCTGCCTCTGGTTATACAATTGTAATGTGGTAATCACCACCACTTAGTTACACTGACACCTGGGATTTTTATGCTCCCCAAGATATATCCAGTGGGATTGACTTCTCACTCATTTTCTGCAAGAGTCTTATCGTTGTGTTGAGGTGCTGATCAGTTTCCTGTGGATGTGCATGGTCAATGATTCTTGAATCTGTTTCTCATTTATGGAGTCATGCGGTGATGGATTCTTACATCTTGTGCAAATGTGAAAAATCTGACTTCCTTTTTTCTGGATGATGTCATTTATTTCTTCATCATTTGGGAATATGTCGCATGAGATACAGTTAGAGAGGCAAAATGCACATAGCACTAGGAACACAGCAAAAGAAAGTATTCAACAGTGTTTTATGGATAAATTTAAAAGGAGGATAATAGTTTTATAATCCCTCAAATGAGCCGAATAAAACTTAGAGAGGTGACAGAGCAGTCACCCTGCATGTGTGTGCATGGTTGCAAATTACCCAGTCACATGTACAAACATTACGTGTCATTTAAACCCAAAAGAGAACACTGGGCATGTTCTATTTGTAGACATCCCATCATAAGAACACTAGCTGGAATTCTCCCTGGAAAGGTCACAGGTCATTTGACCTGGCCATCAGAATGAAGAAGGAATAGGTGGGGATCTTAGAGCATCACGGGAAGCATGTTGGGGTGAGAATCGACTCAGGACTGTGGGGGTGACTGTGCAGTGATCGGGGTGCTAACTCCACACGTACACTTTTACGTGTTTACTGTATTACTGTGGCTCAGCTAGAATGCTACAAGGCCAATGTAAATGCAGCAACGCTGATAGATAACATCACATGCTAGATAACATGTGGATGAGATTCACAACATATTTTTCTAAGATAACCTAGAATGCCACCAGCACACCATGTTCTCTGACACAGCGAGGTTCTCAGGTCTGTGCTGAGCTGTGATGGGGAGCAGCTGGATCCAGTGCTGAGGACCAGGGATTGAGGACCAAGGCATCAACAGGAAGCTGGATCAATCACGAAACAGTGCTCAGGCAGAATGCAAGCACTTGAAGGTGGAGGATTAGCACGTTGAGCCAAGACAATGACATACCCCAACTCTCCTCCGATAATGCATACTGGGAAATAGTAGCGTATCGTACAAGTGCATGAGTCTGTTCCAACAACATGGTGAATGCAGATGAATCCCAGGACCCCAGGTGTAGTCGACCAAGTCCCAGTGGATCCAGACATTTGGTTTCACTTAAAGGTACAGAAGGTTCCCCAGGCTCTCTTTGTGTCCGTCTCTTGCTCTCTGTTTGCCTCATGCTTTCCCCATCCTACAGTCTCTTGTAAAAGCATGCTAATGAATGGTGATGTAAAGAGCAAAGAATATGGAACAGTAACACTGGATTTCAGATGTACACCTATATTAAAATGAAGCGAGAAAACTGTCCATAGTATTAAATGCGAGGCTTATAATGTAAGAAATCAGATTTTCTAAATTTGCATCATAACTCACAGTCACAGAACATCTACATCTGCTGGGGGTACTCACTGCTGTGAACACTCCAACAGCAAAACTTATTATATACAAGTAGGACATGCAAACTGGGCACTTTCCCTGTGCTCATGGACACCAGAACAGCCTCACCAGCAGCTCTGACACAGGAGCCCCAGGCCAGGGACTCCCAGCTGTCCCACTCAGGGATCGCACTCCACACACACACTCACCATGGAGATTGCTCTGAGATGGCTTCTCCTGGTCACTGTGCTCCAAGGTAACTGATGGAGAACAAGGGGTGTTGAGTATGGGAGAGGATGAGGGTGAGGGGTCAGTGGGTGTGAGTGAGAGTTTTCATCAGGACGTTTGTGTTTGCAGGTGTCCAGTGTCAGGAGCAGCTGGAGGAGTCCGGTGGAGGCTTGGTCCAGCCTGGGGCAACACTGACATGACACTCACCTGCAAAGCCTCTGGATTCACCATCAGTAGCTACGGAATGAGTTCGGTCTTTGAAGCTCCCAGCAAAGGGCTTGAGTGGATCGCAGCAATTGATAGTTATGGTGATACATACTATGCGTCCTCCATAAAGGGCCAATTCACCATCTCCAGTAGCAGCGTTACCAGCACGGTTTCCCTGGAAATGACCGCTCTGACAGCCCAGGACACGGCCATCTATTACTGTGCCAGAGACACAGTGCAGGGTCCTCAGTGTGAGCCTAGACACAAACCTGCCTGCAGGGGCGCGCGGCCCCACCAGGGAGCACACAAAGAGAGTTGAGCAGACTCAGAACCAAGTGCAGGTGCAGGCCTGGTCCTGTTAGGAAAATGGGGTTTCCTCTCCCACAACAGTAGGTGGGGAACATTTCTAATTTTATATTTTCACCCTCACCCCAATGTACTGAGCTAAAGTCGCTAGACACAGTAAGAAGTTGTCGTATAAGGGAGTTGTGCATTCATGTAGGTCTACCTGCTCACCATGATCAGAGACCACAGAAATTCCTTATAACCTGATCAGACTTTCCCATTCCAACTCAGGACTGTGCTCTCAGTGGACTGAAGCACTTAGGCCATTGGTTTGGACTCAGCTTAGAACAGGGAGGAATTTAGAATCAAGATGGCGGGATAGGGTAAAGACACGTTTAAACGGACAGAGAAACATTTAATAAGGATGATGCAGAGAGGACACATTCCAGGAAATAGGGGAGGACAGAACAACAGTAGATAGGTACCTGGATGCTGACAGACACAGGAAAGCAGTGGACACAACGGTGTGATGTTGCGGTGACTGATATTCCAGTGGTATTCAGCTAACGGGCGATCTGAACTCCACCAGCAGCTGGAACTGCACCAGCAACCAGGTGGGAAGGGATTTTCACTGGGAACTTAGGAGGTGAGCCCAGAAAAGAACCGTGCATCCTGCTGATCCATTTGATTTGACCTGGAGCGGGGACAGAGCTACAAATTTCGTATGGGCAGCGCAAGAACAGCGTCGATTTCACAGCCCCGTCAGCCCCCTAGAGCCAAATTGGGTGCCATTTTGTTTAAGGAGGCAAAGGCCAGGGAAAGGACTGAGCATACGCTGAGCTGGGAGTGAGCTCATTTCTGACTCAGTGAATTGCATCAACGCGGCATTCTATAGGTTCCACCCAAGACAGGACTGGGTAGCCCTCAGACCTGACAGCCAGCAGATCAAGAACTCTAGTAGTGGCACATCAGGCACCATTTTGTACACTGTGGCAATAGCTTTAGGACTGCAGGGGACAACAGTGAACTGCGCATATGCTGAGCTCGCAAGAACTCACTGAGTTCAATGGATTGCACTGGTCCTGCAGGAAAATAATACTGACTGTGGCATCATACGGGTAAAAATAGATCCGTGTGGCACCCAGGCTTAATGGCCAACAGGTTCTGGCAAGATCAATGCCACTAACAACCTAACTATATAGGACACCTGAAGTCTCTCTAATCCTGGGACCTGCTCCAACCGGAAGTGGGAGAAAGGTTGTACAGACAATGGTGCAAGCTCAGTACGGTATCACAGAGGTGGAGAATGGTGAGCCAGGAGCTGGGGCTACGGAGTTCTTGGTGGAAATCTAACATAAGACCCAGACCTGGAATTCGCTGGAGGGAGTGGAAAATTGGCTGCAAGCAAAGAGTGGTGTACCAACTGCAATAAGTATTATCGAACTGTAGACCTGTGGGTGACAGAGCTTAGAAACCTACCCCAAGGAGAAGACTCTACTAACCAGAAGTATAATGACCAAGAGCAAAAGAAGAGGCAAAGGCATAATGAATATTACTGAAGATCCCCTGTAAAGGTGCAAAACCCTATGCCAACCTCAGAGTTAACTGAGGAAGACATCGAGAAAATGAGGGACACAGATTTCAGAAAACTCATTTTAAAGCTTCTGATCAACAATGAGAAGCTCATACAAGAGTTCAAAGAATTTAAGGAAGCAACAAAGCAAATCAAGGCTGATATATCAGAAATTAAGAACACAGTAGAGCAAATTAAAAGTATAGTGGAGTATAGTGGAGTATAGTCTCCAAAATAGAATGAAGCAAGCAGAAGAAAGAATCTCAGAATTGGAAGATATTTGCTGTCACCAGGGAAAAGCAAACAAAAAGTTGGAAGCAGAGCTGGATCAGGCCAAAAAAAGTATTCAAGAACTGAAAGACACTATTAAGAGGCCAAATATAAGAGTTATGGGAGTCCCACAAGGTGCAGAAAGAGAAACTGGTTTTATAAATATATTTAATGAAATAATAAAGAAAATTTTCCTCAATCTAGAGAAAGAATTGGGAAACAAGATCCAGGAGGGGCACAGAACTCCCAACAGGCTTGACCAAAGCGATCTTCACCACAACACATGATAATCAAGCTCTCTTCAATCGAACATAAGAAAAAGATCCTGAAATGTGCACGTGAAAAAAAATAGTTGATGTATAAAGAAATGCCAATTAAACTCACAGGAGATCTCACACAGGAAACTCTACAAGCCAGAAGAGAATGGAGTGACATATTCCAGATCCTAAAAGAAAAAAATTGTTGGCCTAGGATAACATATCCAAACAAGCTTTCTTTTGTCTTTGAAAAGGAAATAAAATTCTTCCACTGTAAGGAAAAGCTAAAAGAATTTGCAATAAAGGTTAGAGAGGTGACAGAGCACTGCCCCTGATTCTGCATTACACTGCTGTATGTGTGTGCAGGGATGTGTTGCATACACCCCACCCACGTGTCCAAACATTAGGCATCATTTAAACCCAAAGGAGAACACTGGGTATGCTTTCACTTTTCAGATTTGTTTATTTATTTTTATTGGAAAAACAGAAGGAGACACAGGGAGAAAGATCTTCCATCTGTTGGTTCACTCCCCAAATATGCACAAAAGCCTGAGGTAAGGCAAAGTGAAGGCAGGAGGCAGGAGCTTCTTCTAGGTCCTTCACACAGGTTCAGGTCCCAAACTGTTGGGCCGTCCTCCACTGCTTTCCCAGGCCACAAGTAGAGATCTGGATGCAAAGTGGAGGAGAGAGGACATGAACTGGTGCTCACATGGGATCCCAGCGATTGCATGGCAAGGATTTCACCACTGATCCATCTGACCGTGGCTAGGTTATGTTCTACTTGTACGAAGTCGCAAAGAAGAATATTAGCTGGAAGTGACCCAAGAAAGATCAAAGGTTGTTTGTACTTGGCAATCAGAAATAGGAAGGGATGGATGGGGGATCTTAGAGGCACCACGGGAAACACGTTGGGGTGAGAATCTGCTCAGGACTGTGGGGGTGACTGTGTGGTGATCAGGGGTGCTAAGACTTCCCACATGTACACTTCTACTGTGCTCAGTATGCTGTAGTAATGTGGCTCAGTCAGAATGCTCTATGCCCCATGTAAAAGCAGCATTGCTGATAGATAACATCACACGCTAGATAACAACTCCTTATATTCACTAGTGCAGACTGGGTTCACAAACATTTTCCAGAATAATCTAGAATGCCGAGAGCACATTACATTCTCTAAGAAGTTCTGCAAACACATTCAGATCACCAGGATTGTCCTGAGCTGTTTTGGGGAGCAGCTGGACCCAGTGCTGTGGACCAGGGATTGGACTCTAAAGATGCCTCCTCCCAGAAAAGAGCCCTGGACACACAGCACAGCCGAGGGGTGCTCCAGTTACAAGTGTGCATATGGGCAGCACAGCCCACACTCACATGAACACTGCATGTGGTGCTCCTGTGCAGGAACACTAGGAGGGCAGGCATGGCTGTGCAGGGAGCTGAGCCATTGCTGGAATGTCCACATCAAACCTCAGAGTGCTGCTGCCAGAACCAGCTCCTCCTACTGTGCGTCTGAGAAGCCCCAGGACCCTGACACCCATGGCAAAGCCCTGAGCCCAGATCTGGGATCACCTAGCCTACCTGTGCTAAGTGGAGGAGCAAAGCAGAGGGGACGAACCTGGTCTTCTCCATCACTGCCTCTCACTCTGCCACTGAACCCTTCAAACAGAGGAAAATCCTTACATCTCAAGGCTGAGCAACTTTTAACATGAACCAATTTAGCCTCACAGGTGCACAAGAGATTCTACACCTGCTATCCTTTCTTAAAAAGAAAATATTAGTGTCACATCATGAGATTAATCAGAACAATCACAAAGAGAGGGAGGGGCACACCATCATGGAGCTGAATTTACACGGGGAAGATGCTGCTGCCATCTCTGTGTGCACCATGTAACACACACAGGTTCACAGGCTTAAGTAAAATACGGTGTCTATTCTGAAACAATATGTGGCCATCATCCTTCTTACTAGGGGCTTTTTTCACCTGCACAATGATCTGTAACAAAACAAAAAATTTTTTAAAAAGCTCTCTTTCAGGTCTGTTTATGTAAAACACTGCAACAGATGACAATTTCAAACTCTTCCTCTTTAGTCCAACAATTTCGTATGTCTACAAAATATTTCCTGCAATGATACTAATCTATCTCTCATGATGGATTCTGCAATAGTTGAACAATTCTATCAACTGATGTAAAAATGTCATTTCTGAGAACCCACTGTGAAAAGCTGCATCCACACGACTTCAGCTTTCCCCATGCAATGGTGTGGGGCCTTTCGATTTCTCACATATAGTTAATTCTCTATGGAATGTCTTCCATACACCAGTAATTCATTGAAAATTTGTCAAAAAGGTTGTTGCGCTGCAGGAACCCGCTGTGGTGTCTAGGGTAGAGGAACCCTCAGTGGTGGGTGGGACTCACACCTGCTGATGTTCATTGTTTCCCATTCATGGTCATGTTTTCCAATCTCCTGAGTGGACACCACTGCCCAGACTCCCTGCTGCCCTGCTGTGTCTTCTGGCAGGAAGGAAATAGGTGTTTTCTTGGGCTCCCTGTCAGCTGCTGTCGCAGCAGTAACAAGAGTCCCCCATTCCCATCAGGACAGACGCTTCCACTGCCTGCAGTCCCTCCATGACTGTGCTCTAAACCCCATCTCCAGACTCCCGTGCTGTGCCCCCAGCTCCCTGCTGACTCTCACCCACTGCCCTAGGTCTCTTGCTGTGGCAGTGCTCTCCTGTCCCCTGGCACCGGCTCCACTCCACCTCATGAAGTAGCTGTAGGGGTACTGATCTGCTGTACCAGTTACAAGGAACTTTGGGGTTGGCTTCAGTGTCCAGGCAGGAGGGAGCCCTTCTCAGGACCCAGCCCAGATTCCTGGGCACAGGATGCTGCTTCCCACTATGAAGATGGCACACACCTCCCAGCTCATGCGTCTGCAGGGAGGTCATGGCACAGCCTTCAGGGTGAGGGTTAGGGTTCGACACAGGAACATGTGACTGAGGACATGGATGTAAAAGGGAGGATTGATGTCCCCAAGCAGCATCTGTGGGGACACCAGACAAGCACAGGACAGAGGCTGGGTCCACCATTGGTTTGGCAAACAGAAGACTAGATTGGGCCGAGAGTGTGGGACTTGAGACAGAGGCGGTACGAGGCATGCGGTATCTGGGATTTGTAGCCACTGGGGGTGGAGTCACCCCACTGAAGGGCAATGAGGAAAAACCACATGTGAAGCTGCACTGCACCTGGTGAGACGGTCCCAGCCACGCACACCACGAGCCTGGCACCCAAGGAGCCCAAGTATGGGCAGGCCTCTTACCCTGGCCATCTGCTGCCTCCCTCCCCACCAGGGCGGTTGTGGCAGCCAAGCCTGCCAGCAGGCTGCCTCTCCCTGAGGCATCTGTGCTGTCCCTGCTGGGAGCCCCCATCCTCTATGCCAGTGCTCACAGCCACTCCTGTGTGGTTTGGCAGACATTGCATGGGATTTGTCCTGCATGGCCCTAAACCCATTCTGACTCAGGAAAGGGGAGAAGAGCAGGGAAAACACAGAGCCCAGGGGCACTCTGTTAGAGAAACATCAAGCAGGTGCCCTTCAAGGACACAGGGATATTTTCATCATCCTGGGCCAGCCAACAGGAATTGTCCCTGGTGCTGTTCTGACTCTCCTCCTCCTCCTCCACAGACAGGCTCCTGTGGACTCCTGAGAGCTGATGGAAGGACCCAGGAGACAATGCATGAGGTCTTGGAGATTTATTTCAGGTGAGCACCAACACCCACCAGGGCGAACTGCAGCCTCAAGGCACATGACCCTGAACAGTGTAGCTTCTCCCACTGAGTCACAGAAGTTCCCATTACAGTCTCTACATTTGCACAGGGGTCCGGAGGCCAACTGCCACTCTACTGTGGTTGAGGTTTTTCAGGGATTTCTTGTTTCTTGATCGTGGTAATTTTAACGGTTCGTACGTTTGTGGCTACCCCGAAGAGCAGTGCACAAATTAAAGCACAAATACAACCCAGGATCACTCTCCAAACGTAGATCGGTCCCAGGCTGCTTCTTATTTTACGGACTCTTCTGGGTGGGGGGCCGCTGTCTGAACTCCCACCAGGACCAGTACTGAGGCACAGTGGGGGCCTCCAGCCCACATGGCAGTGGCAGTTCTTTCTATTGTTGCAAACTCCTCTGAAGCTGCACTTCTCAGGGGTGCAGTCATACTGCCGTTCATCTATCGACCCATTGCAAAAGGAGTTGATACAGAAAAGGCCGTCAGCGCAGGGAGTGCCATTTCTCACGTGTCCAACATCGTTGGCTCCAGTCCCACGGTGTTCATCTAACCCGAAGCAGAAGACATCATCATACAAAGACTGGTGGAAGGAAACATGTTGCTGCAGCTTGGGGACAGTGCTGACATTGGTGCACTGCAGCCTCCCACACTTCCTGTCTTCCTGAGAACACGCTCTGAAACGATTGCTGTCAGGATATCTAACACAAAAGCCAAATCGGAACCCTATGGTGTTCACTTCATAGCAGCTGTCGTGACCATTATGTACACCTTCGCCAAAGATCTCTTTGCAGTGCATACTGGGGTCACTGCAGCTCCCGCGGTAGCAGTAGCCCTCCTCAGTGCACGGTGCTCCATCTTGAATATAAAAATCTTCAGGGCACGTGATGGTGGACCCGGTGCAGTATTCTGGAAGGTCACATGGGTTCATGATGGGTCTGCAGAGAGTTCCAGAAGGGGAGTAGGTGCAGTTTGTGCAGCATTTTTCTTTATTACAAACACTTCCAAATGAGAACCGACAGTCATTTTGACAACATCGGTTGGCATAACACTGCTTAAAGGAGCCACAGTCACATTGCTCGTTTCCTTCCACCTCGGAGTTGCCACAGCGTACCTGTAGCAGGGTTTTATTGAAGTACTCATACTGCAGTGAAAAATAGTATCTTGCACCTCCATGAGTTTGTATGTTTTGAAAATGCATAAAGGAACAGTTGCTGAAGGAGTCTGTCAATTGCAAGAAAGCATGCATTACACAGGTGGTTCTTCTATTGCATGTGCAATGTGAAGCATAATAAAGCCCAAGCATTCTCCCCTGGCCCTGTGCACTCATAAGAGCTAATTGTAGGTAATGTCTGCCTCGGAAGGAAACATACATAAAATTCAAATGGGTGCATAATGTGTAATATTGAAGATTTTCTATCATGTTCTCGGGGTCCTGTGGTGTGATAGCTGTGGATGCATCAGGACGCAATGTGTTAAAAAAACATCACAATAATAAGTATGGAATGGACCTCCTGAAACTCAAAAATCATTGAAAGAGTTCACTGGTTCTTGTATGTTATATACGCTCAGAAGGCTAACATAAACTCCACCATAAAGTGTTTTGAAAAGGCTGTCAACAACACTGAACATGCGCAGCACAAATTCTACAGTTCTTGACATATTACTGTTGAGCAGCCTAAACATGCCATGAGTAATCTGAACATGATCCTTTAAACGGAATGCATGGGCAGGATACCCCGTAGTTGACACCCTGGGAGCTGCAAGGCGGCTTACCTCAGAGACAGAGAGCAAGAGGTGTGAGCCCTTGTTTTGTTCCTGTCTGTATGGAGTTGGCCCTGTAGTGTTGTAGTCGGCCACTACCTGAGAAACAACGTGTTCAAATATGTGCGAGTCCTGGAGGGGTTTGATTTCGTAGGTCAGGTCATCCAACTTCATGACACCTGCCAAGCCCCCGTAGCACGTGTCAATGGTGACAGTGGACAGAGGGATGTCCTCCAGGTAGCCAAAGTAGTAACAGTCTGTTGGAATGTAGGGGTAGTCCATCTGCAAGGCTCCTTGGTCATCCTGGGTCATCATTAGCAGGTGTCTGGGCCAAATAAATTTCTTGCTCCGAAGGTGGATGACGTGTCTTTGGCCCCCAAAGTGCAGGCTGTAGAAGACCCAGCCTGGCATCTCAACACCTTTGCCAGGGTGCATCCCCTTCCTAGGAATCACCTCCTCAGATTCAGCATAGTGCCACATGGGGCGGCCAGGGGAGCACAGGCCTGGTTCCAGGAGCACCCAGAGCCCCGGCAGGAAGAAGATGACCCATCCCACTGCCAGCACCATGGTCCAGCTCAGAGATTGTGTCCAAGCAGCTGCGTTAGAGGGAGGGTCCTTGGAGAGCCAGGTCTGAATCTTCTGCTGTGGTCTCCTCTGCCCAGGGACACTGACAGAGGACAAAGGGCCTCCCCAGGCTCCCAGCAACCTCAAGAGATTGAGTAACAGAAGCAGGGCGTGGTAGAGGTGGGCCTAGGCTTTGTGACAGCTGGGGTCAAAGGGCCTTGCACACCATGGAGAGTTAGCTTTGATTTTGGCCAAGTGCCCACCCGGGAGACTTTGATGCTAGCTGCCCAGAGTCTAGAAGAAGGGAGCCCACGGTGGGCCTCCACTCGGGAGAGCTCGGCAGCGCTGGGAACAGGGAGCAGGTGTCTGTAGAGACCAGTTTTGGCTCTGGGTTGTTCCTGCTTGACGTTTGTGAGGCTCCTGCACAAGGGCGTGGTTTGCTCTGACTGCTTCGGTTCCTTCCTGCCTGGTGGCCCCATTACTCTGAAAACAGAATCTAGATTTTCTCACAAAGACTGCAAGAAAGGGAAACAGACTAAGCAAAGTAGTCTGGTTTATTTTGGAGATCTATTTATTTTTATTGGGAAGGCAGATTTGAAGAGCAAAGGAAAGACAGAGAGGAAGACCTTTCACCCACTGGTTCACTTTCCAAATGGCCACAACGGCTAGTGCTGAGCTGAGCCGAAGCCTGGGGCAGGGGCTTCTTCTGGGTCTCCCACGCAGCTGCAGGAACCCAAGGCTTTGGGCCATCCTCTGCTATCTTCTCAGGCCATAAGCAGCAAGCTGGAGGGGTAGTGGAGCTGCCTGACACATTACAGCTGCCATATGGGATCCCAACTCTTGCAAGCAGAGGATCAGCCTGTTGAAGTGTTACCCCAAGCCTTGCTTCCTATTTTTTCATTCTAATGAGTTCTCACCGGTGAAGGTGCCTGGCTAGAAGCTCAGTTACATAAGCAATCTAAGCCAAACAGGTAAAGATGAGTAAGAGCAAATGCTTCTAATCCTTTGTTCAAATCTCAGAATCTACATGTCAGATTTTCAGCTGGGTCCTTGAAAATCCTCCAGAAATGTAGCTCTTGCCTGTCGGATGGAGAGCACAGCTGACCTGGCTCACAGGGTCACCTGAAACTCTCCTAGGGTGGATGACAGATGGCATCCTGATGTACCACGTGATGTGGGCGTGTCCTAGCTTCCCACGCCCAGACCCAGAAAGGATGGGTTATTCACAAATCCCAGTTATCTTTTAAAATGCTGTCTGTCATGAGAAAAAGAAAAAAGGCCTCCTTGCTCATTGCTGCCAGTCACATTTTGCTCATGAAGGCTTGAAGTGTTATTTCCTCCACAGTTCTGGCTCTGCTGTAGACGCTCAATGAGGAGGGGGCATGCCTGGATAGGGAAAAGGTTCTCGGGGGGTTGTCTGCATTTTCTGTCATTTTTGCTGTGAACCAAAAATTCTCTTAAATAAAACAAACGGTGCTCTTTTAAAGGAATACCAATTGCAAGAAAAGCTAGAACCTAAAAATAGTTTGAAACAATGCCATTCTTTTTGTATGCTATGTTGCAGCATAGAAAGACATAAAATACCCAGAATGAATCTGACAAAGGTTGGGAAAGAGCAGTGCATGAAAACCTACAAAACACATGGTTTGGAGAGATTTGTAAAGATTTGAATAAATGAAGAAATGCATACTGGACATGAATTGGAAAACTTGGTTTTTAAATTTTTATTTATTCTGTCTGATTTATTTTCCTAGAGAAGTGGAGGTCCAGCGCAGTAGCCTAGTGGCTGAAGTCCTCACCTTGCATGCACGAGAATGCCATATGGGCCCGGGGGCATGTCCAGCCGCTCCACTTCCCTTCCAGCTGCCTGCTTGCAGTCAGCTGATCATTCTCACGAGACTCCCTCGGCTCTGTGTCGGGCAGTGTTTTGTTGTAGGCAGCCTGGCTTCATCCATGAGAGAGGATCATGTTGGCTCCTGCTTCCCGATGCTCCCAGGGCAGGATGAGACAGCCCCATTGGCTCAGCTTGTGGTGCTGGTTGCAGAGCCCTGAGTTGGCCAAGGGTACCCCACGGAAACACACCTGTTACAACACCTGCACCTCTCTCAATACTATCTCTGCTACATCACCTCAACCCACTAGGAACCAGTCACAGGCCCCACCCTCAGGCGTCATCCCACCAGTCACTCCCCAAAGGCCTCCCCTCTGAACACTGTGACTGGATTCAGTTTCCTCGTATCAGTACCACTGACGAGCTGGGACCAAACTTCCGAGATGAGGCCAATATCACCCAGCAGCAGGCTCTTGTGCAAGGTAGACCCGAGAAGAGGGCTTCTAGTGTCTCCATGCTAATGGAGGATGCCACCCCGTGGGGAAGAAGCAAAGTCACAGAGAAAGCCCCGCAGTCTCCACACAGAGAGGTGGTTGTGTTCTGTGGCCTGTGGCTGCCTCAGAGCAACTGTACTTTCCGCTTCAGGTCCTGAAGCCCACATTAAGCCAACATCTTAAAAATTACTGCACTCACCTCTGACATTTACTGTCTGGCCCTGGTCCAGGTTGCAGGTTCCTGCTGTGCCAAGACCCTCCCTGCTGTGCTGAGGACTCTCCCAGTGTGCTGACATCCAGTGCCAGTGCTGAGGACCCCGCTGTGCCAAAGGCTTAACTGTGCTTAGGGATCCCACTGTGCAGGAGCCAGGAACCCCACTGTGCCAGTTCCAAGGACCCTGCTCTGCCAAGGGCTCTACTGTGCCTAGGAAACCCTCTCTGCAGGAGTCAGGGTCCCCACTGTGTCAAGGACTCCTCACATATGCTAAGGGATCCCTCTGTGGGAGACCATCCCTGCTGTGCCAACGGACCCACTCTGCCTAGGGAACCCACTGTGTAGGTGCTGGGGACCCCGTTGTGCCAGTAGCCTTCGATATGCCTAGAAACCCCACTGTACCAAAGGCCCCCAGTGTATCAAAACACTGCTCATGGAGTTCTGTCCGCCTGCCCCATCCTTCCCCCCCGCAGCCTCACCTGAGGCCTGGGAGCAGGGTGGGGGCTATGAGGCACTGTCACTGACAGCCTGGGATTTGTAAACAGCCAGGGCTGCTTGGTGGAGATGGTGCCAGATGCCCGCACCTCAGCTCTGCCCAGCTGGCGGCTCTGCGACCTGTCATGGGAGAAGTGGCAGGTGGAGTGGAAGCCACAGGTAGCATGGCTATCATTTACACAGTTTCCACAAGAGGCTTACCAACATGGGCAGCACACATACTAAAAGGCCTCTGCCAGGGTGCACGGTGTATGCACCCAAGCAGAGCTTTCCCGGGCCTGGGATCACCCAGGGAAGTGCGGGACCAGCTCTCTTTGGCCCCCGGTCTGATTAACATACAGGTTGAGCCACCTCAGAAGCACCCCCATCTTCACCTTTATCTAGGAAGCGTTGCTCAGCCCCATCTGGCTCAGTGGGACAAAAACTCCTTCTGAACTATTTTCCTTTGGTGCCTAGTCATGTCAATGCTGTGCAGACAGAGCCCCTAAATCTGGTGGCCAGGAAACAAGTTCACAGATACACAGGATCTGCGTTCCTGTCGCCTGCTGGCTGCTCCCTACTCACACTGTCGCTGCTTCCAGTCAGTGATCATCACATTAGCCTAAAGCGCAATGGAATAACTACATCAAGCTAACCAGCTGCCCCATCTCACACACCTGTCTCACGGTGTGGTGAGAATGTGGAAAGTGGATGATCAGCCCAGCAGCCCCCATCTGAGATCCTGGGTTTGGCTGCCAGCTGTGGTTCCTGATTCTGCCTTCCTGCTAACGCACACACTGGTGCACAGCAGCCAGGGCCCAGAGCATCGGGACCCTGCCATTTGCATGGAAGACCCAGCTCCAGTTCCAGGCTCCCAGCCTCTATCTTCAGTCTGGTCCAGTCCCGGCTCTTGCAGGCCCTTTGACCAACATCTCCCTTTATCTCTACCGCACCTACTGTACCTCCCACCAGAGAGAAGTGCAAATAAAGCAAGTGTCCTTCTCTTTGCTGCCAGGTAAAACATCCACTTAGGAGAGAGAAAGGAGAGATGAGGAAGCATGGGTGTGGTCCCAAGCTGAGCATCTCCTTATGCTGCTGAGGTCAAAGCAACCCTGAGACCAACGCCAACCTCAGGCCTCCCAAGGCAGTGAGAGACAGAGACCCGCACCCTCCCGCCGAAGGAGGCTGCCGCAGAAGCTCCTGATGCCTGAGCTGTGAGGCTGCCTTCACAGCCAGGCATGGAGCCATTGATGGCTTTGCACTGAGTGCCACACCAGGCTGCCTTCTTCCTGCTGCTTGTAGCTAGACCTGGAGGAGTGAGTGGTTTCATCTGCTCGGAGCCTCAGTGGCAACAGGGACCCACCTAAACACCAAGGAGTCTCAAGATCTGGGGCTGCCACGGGGGTGCCTGGACCTTAGGGCTCCCAACCACAAGGAAGAAGGTGGGCAGTTGGAGACCCAGGGAGGCTGTGGACACAAGAGCTGCCTGCCCCAGCTGATTGTGCAATGGCTGCTCCCTACATCCTGAGCCTTATGTCATACATGTGACATGACAGCTAATCTGGACCCAGATCCACCTTGTGTCAGCTGTGATGTGAGCTGCTGCATCTGGCCCAGGTCCCCTTCTGTCAGCTATAATGTGACATGCTAGGTCTGACCTGGCTCCCCTCTTCTCAACTGTGATGTGTGGTCCTGGGTCTGGCCTGGGTCCCTTCACTCATGCCACAGCCACCAAGTTGGACACAGCAAGGAGCCTACAGCTCCACAGAGGGGCCTCCCACTGTGCAGAGTGTAGGAAGGGCTGTGTCCCAAGGCCACCTAACAGGAGCAGAGCCAGGAGCAGCCACCAGGTGTGTCCAGTGATCAGGGCCTCTCTGTTGTGCTCTCTAAGGACCCCTGGCAGTTCATTGATGCCTGTGGATCCAGGGAAATAGACAACAGAGACCACGCACTGGGCAATGCTGGCTGCCTCCCCATCAGCCCCCACATGGACATGCAGATCTCAGTGTCCAGCCCTGGGGGGACCTGCAGGTCCTTGTCGAACTGGAGGGGTGTGACCGAGGTGTCTGTGAGGGCATCCATGACAGCCAGTGCCACAGCTGCCCAGGAGGCACATATCTTGGGTGGCAGACAGTGTCCCTCCTGTGCCACAGGCCAAGGGCCCACCCCAGGAAGCAAGAGGAGCACAACTTAGGAACTGCACAGGACCACACAGAGCCCAAGGGGACAGTGTGGACATCCAGGGGACCAACCAGTTTGCATGAGGACCAAGCTGGCAGGGGTGAAGGGAGGAGGGGCTTGTAGCCATAGCAGACACAGGATCTGGGCATCTGGCCAGTCTGGTGGCCGGAAGAACACACTCCCTGAGTCCAGCAAGTGCTGACCATGGAGCCAGAGCTGGAGTCCCCCTCTTGTCACTGGCTGGGAGGGGCCAAGAATGGGACTTGGGCAGGTGGTGGGTACAGGGCTGGAAACTTTGGGTGAATGAGGTAGAGGCCTGGAGCACCCTAAGAGCCACAGGAAAGGGCAGTGACCAGCCTAGTGGAGAGTGGAGGGTCCCCACATTGGATGTTGACTGGGTGAAGTGAGGGGCCTTGCTGGTGTAGATGCTTTCACAGACAAGGGCCCAAGACCTCGAGTCAAGAAGAGGACTTGACTCAAGAAGTCAGGAGAGAGCAGCAGGGTTCAGCCCCATGGAGATCTGCTAGGGAGTGGGCAGCTGGAGCCAGGACCATGTCACTCCCTCACAGGGGCCTGCGAGGCTGAGGAGGAGCTGGAAGCAGCTCACAGACTGCATGAATCATTAGGATCAGGTCCATGTGCTTGGCTGAGGGCTTGAAGAATGTCTTACCATCATACTTTTACCAGCTGTGAACACAATATGCTCTATCATAAGTACAGTTTTGTTTTTCAGATCACAACACAGAGACAGACTAAACAAGGTCTCTGATCTGTTAAACCAGACCACTTCAAATTCTCCCTTCTCCTCCTGTGAAACTGCACATATTGATTCGAATGTGAGCCAGGCAGCTCATGCATTGCTTATCATCTGTATTAATCTTTCATAGACTGGCACAATCTCTCACTGTTTTCCTCTTAAGCCTGACAATAGAAAAAAACAAAGTTCAGGTCCATGTGGTCTAAGAATCAGTGTCAGGGAGAGCACCTCCTGGTCAGGCAAGCGTGGGGCGGTGAACCTGATGCTTAGGTGAGGTGAAGTCTGTGGCTCCTGACAGGGCTTCCTCACCGAGTTCTTTCTGGGGTCCCCTGTGACTGAACTCACCCAGGAAGCAGAAGTGGACATTCCTATTCCAGGGATGCAGACCGATTGGAGAATATCGGGTGTGGAGTGAATCATATTCTCCCACGCTGATATTATCTACCTCGACTCTGTGAGATGTTTCTATTCCCTCTCTTACCCTCATTTCCTAATTGTGTGTAGTATTCATGGAATACTTCTTCTTCTTCTTCTTTCTAAATAATTGGGTATGTTTCATTCCATCTGTTGTCTCAGTTTTCCAATGCCTTGTTACAGTTGTTCAATACAGTCTGCCTGATGCCAGCTCTCAGTGACAATGCCTAACTACTCATGTATGAATGTTTCAATCATGTCTTCTTTTATTTTTAACCTCAGCTATGCTTTCTTATGTCTATTTACGTTTCAAAAAGACTGCTTATCTATCTGATGCTTCATGTTTTTCTCGGACTTTGCTGCATGCATGGCTGCTCTGATCTTGACACATTTCTTTCCATTTACTTTATTTGTGCTTGCCTTATTCTTGATTTTTTGCTTCTTACATCACCATGCCAGTCTTCTCCACATGTCTTTAACTTAATATTTGTCTATATTAATACAGTGTAGTGTATAGTTAAGAATAATTTTTGTAAATTGTTACGTAAAATTTCTAACAAAAGTTATGTACAAGGTTGCTAACATTCACACTAACGTCATTTTTTGTGTGTATTTGTAAGCCACAAATTAACTGGCAGAGGGTATGGAGGGGACACTCTCAGTGAATCCACATGTGAATCTCCCTGCAGAATGGTTCAGGAGCACCCACAATTCACAGGATTCCCGGGATGCCATCACAGGACTATGATAGACACAGGTAAGGCTCTTGGAGACGAAAAAGCCTCGGGACCACCAGGGGTGCCCAGGAGAATCCAAGGGACTTAGAAGACACACGGGGAGCTGAGCATGTTGCTCAGGGTCAGGATCCTGGCCAGGAGGATTCCATTCACACAATGGGGTCCGCCTGCCCCACCACAATCCTCCCATGTGCCTACCTCATGCCCGTCCATGGAAAATGAGGTGGAGAGCTAACCCATAGCTATCCTTTTCTCTGGAGTCATTGGCAGTGACCCTGCCATGTGTTTCAGCGCCCACAGGCAGTGAGGCCCACCTGTGTCCAGGGGTACTAATGGACAACTGGGGATTACCTGCCTCCTCCACAGCATTAGTGCTGACAATGCAGATGGCGCTGAGCTGCAGGTGCTCTGGCAGCTTGTCCTACCACATGTGGGCACCCTGCATGTGTGGATTCCTCTGCAAGTAGCGATTCTTCCAGCACAACCTCTGTCACAGCCACATGAGAACTGCCTCTCAGAGACTGATGACACTCATGTCCACACCTAAGGAATGTGGCCCTGCTCTGTCCCTGTGTGAGTCGGGACTCATTCCAACTCTGGGGACAGCCCTGTGACTCTGTTTCCATTGTAGGAAGCAGGGTGGAACTCCAGGGTCTGCTCCTTACATAATCACCTATTAGTTCTGTAATATAACACCCCAGACAGGAATGCATGAAAGAAAAAGGTCTACTGAGCTACTAGCTGTGGAGGGAGACAGAGTCCAGGATCAGGGAGCCCTTGTGCTGGGTCTCTGACTGAGGCTCTGGTGCAGATGGAATCATAACACCTGAGCACATGTGGGGGAGACCAGACGCCTGCACAGGAGGGGAGCAAAGCCCAAGCTTCACTCAGAGCGTGGTGTCGTGGCTTGACCTGGGGACTCAGGAGATCTGCTTTACTCTTCTGTGGGAAGTGTCCCAGTGAGGTAAGAACTTCTCAACAGGTGTCACACCTCACCTCCTGAACTCACAGTGGGGACTGAGAACCCAGTACCTGCCCTGGAGAAACACTGCTACACACGGACTCTCACCAGGACAGGTCTGGTTATTCTTGCTGTGGTTGTTTCTATTGTTGCTGTTGTTTGGAAATGAGATCCACAGATAAAGAGATCCCACTCTAACTTTTCCTCTCTCTCCCTCTGTCTGTCACCTTTTGTATAAAAGCCATTATATTTCCTTTTTTCAAAAACTGTAAAATCCCAACACTTAGACATAATCACTTCATACACATACCACACCACATACTATATGTACTACACATTTTTTGACTAAGCTATTGATCACAATTCTTGAGAACTTGAAAACTATCATAATTTGAGGGAGAAATACAACATGTGCTGTATAATGAGTGATGCTGTGTGGACAGCATTTGTACCTACGTATCGGTGTCTCCCGTCCCGCAGAAGAAATCACCCGACACTGGAGGACGTTCAGAGGCACTCTTATTCCAACCTTCAGTTCCTTCTTTGGGGCAGAAGCCCCTGGATTATATATCCCTCCTATCCGTTAAATCCATTACCCAGAAGCCTTCAGTTAAGTCAGTTAAGTCCATTATTTCCGTTACACAGAGAACCTCCTCACCCCTCCCCCAAGGCCTCTGGCTATCTCTCAATCCTCCAATCAGCTTACATGCCTGAGGCAAGCAGTAAAGGGCCAGTCACAGGGCACTTCCTGAAACCTGTCTCCAAAAGGAAGTAGGGTCCAGGTGCCATCTTAGGGCAGGGCATTGTCAGTACTCCCAACACCTACATACATACCAAGTCATGCACAGCCACACACTTACACACTATTTCTATGGTACTCTCCACATCAAACTGAAAACAAGCAGAAATCATCTCTCTGGATCTGGCTCATTTCTCTTGAGCATAAGAACCTTTTCTTAGAATGATAACAATGCTTATCTATGCATCATCACACAGCATCATAATATCCAAGGCATTAACTTAGGCAATAAGCTTCCTACATCACACACATTTGCTCTGAACATTGCCCAGTCCGAGGCTCACACAGCACAGACACTTACATAGAAGCAGGACATGCAAATAGGGCCCTCCCTCGACTCATGGAAAGCAGAACAGCCTCACCAGCAACTCTGACACAGGAGCCCCAGGCCAGGGACTCCCAGCTGTCACACTCAGGGATCGCACTCCACACACACACTCACCATGGAGACTGCTCTGAGATGGCTTCTCCTGGTCGCTGTGCTCCAAGGTAACTGATGAAGGACAAGGGGTGTTGAGTATGGGAAAGGATGAGGGTGAGGGGTCAGTGGGTGTGAGTGAGAGTTTTCATCAGGACGTTTGTGTTTGCAGGTGTCCAGTGTCAGGAGCAACTGGTAGAGTCCGGTGGAGGCTTGGTCCAGCCTGGGGTGACACGGACACTCATCTGCAAAGCCTCTGGATTTGACTTCAGTAGCTATGACATGGTGTGGGTCCGCCAGGCTCCCGGCAAGGGGCTCGAGTGGATTGCATACATTAGTAGCAGTGGTGGTAGCACTAGCTACGCGGACTCCGTGAAGGGCCGATTCACCATCTCCAGCAGCAGCGCTACCAGCACGGTGTCCCTGCAAATGACCGCTCTGACAGCCCAGGACACGGCCATCTATTACTGTGCCAGAGACACAGTGCAGGGACCTCAGTGTGAGCCAGACACAAACCTGCCTGCAGGGGCGTGCGGTTCCAACAGGGGGCGCAGGACAGTTAACACTCTGACCTCTGAGCAGGTGCAGGGAGGTTAAGCCCAGGTTCCCTCAAAGCTGGTGGGATTACTCCACATAAATGTCTGTGTGGAATGTAGCGATTTTTGTGCTTTCATCTTCAGACTTGACATCTTGCTATAATGTTGACAGCACAAGTAGAATGTCACATCATGCATTTTGGATTCATGAATGAGACATCAGGCTCAGCATGAGCAGAGGCCATAGGCAGTCTTTTCTCATCAGACTTGGGGCAGCGCCCACAGTGGTTTTCATCGGAGAACACTGAGGCGGCCTAACCTGAATCTTATATCTCTTGAACATGGGCTGTAGCAGTTCGTCCTTTCTCCTCCCGTAAAATTGTGTGTGTTCCTTAGATGGCAGCCCAGTATCTCTGTAAATATTTTTGTCATCCATATTAATTTTCTACTGTAGACCTGCCACCAGCTTTCCCTATTTCCCCTTTCTCACTGAAAATAGAATTTTGGAGCTGAGTGGAATATCTCCCTGGCAGAACGGAGGCTCAGTGGCCTTCAGTTCTCCCTGGAGTGGAAACTGTTTGACCAGCACAGATGCATTCAGCTGGGCTGGCTGATGCTGTGGGAAGGCCCAGCAGCATGCTCTGGGCCTTGAGGGGTGCGCATTTGTTGGGATGCTGGGGGATCGCACTGGTGGTAGTGAAAAACGTCCTGTGGTTTCATGCGCAAGTGACAAATTACTGCTGATGGACTTGCACTGTTGAGGCCACTGAATGTTTTGTATGCAAGGGGCTGAGACTAAATGGTTTGGAGGGGGGACAGGAGGTCCTTTAAGGGTCAGGCCAAAGTACGAGCACTTGTGGGAATCCTGAGCTGGGGTAGTTAACATCAATCATCACCAAGCACCACTCACAGGCACACACTAAAGCTAAGACTGGGGCCTAGCAGTGAGAGTCGGAACAGGGGATGGGTGATGCTAGAATGGGTCATAATAGCTAGCACATGAGAGAATTGGGTCTGGTGGCAGATTCTGGGGAGGATATGTGAGCTCACCCCTGTGGAACTGCAATCTCCACTGGCACGCCCAAGAGCTGTGGATGGGAACCAGCCTGGCTGCGAAGCTAAGGGGGCATCCCAGCTTGATTGGAGTTCCCTCTGGTGAGGATGAGAGCCAATTGGTGGCAGCAGGCTGTGCTGGGCATGGCTACAGTCCTCCCCCGCCAGCGTGGGTGTGGACTGAGTCTGGGGAGTGGAAGACTGGACTAGACTCCAGCACCCACTGGTACTCGTGAGAGTCAGGGTGGGTATAGAATTGGCTGGGGTAAGTCTTAACTTCTGCTGAACCACACAAAAGCTGGATCCGGGCATGGACCAGGTGTGGCTGGGTTGCAACACCCAACAGTAAGAACAAGAATGGGTGTGGGTCAGTTGAGCAAGGCCACTGTTCCTGCCAGGGCAAGAAGTAGACAAAGTCAACCTGGGCCAAGAACCCACTGATGTGTGTGAGATCTGACACTGGGAGGAGACTCAGTAGAGGAGCTTCAGGGAACTCATTCATTGGGATGCAGTCCTCACAGGTGAACACAAGACTCAAGCAAGAAGCAGCCCAGACCATGCCTGGTTATAGTACCCACCGGCAGACATGTGGGTCAGGTCTGGGGACAGACTAGGCTGGGGCAGTTCATTACATCTACTGGCATATCTGAGAACCAGGACAGGGTGCAGGAGGAGCCTGGTCAAGCCAAAACACCAGCAAGTTCACTTTAGGGCTGGGGCAGTGATCAGGCTGGGCTGGGATGACTGCAGCACCCACCAGCAACAGCTGGAACAGGGGCAGGATAGACTGAGCCAGCATGTGCGGTACAACAGTGGACACTGAGGTGAGGCAAGCCATGCCAGCCTGGGTCAATGGATGCCAGATTCATGAGCCCTGGGGCAGGGAGTCTGGTAGGACTCAGGTAACCTGGTCCAGGTCCCTGTGCCCATCTACTAGTTGAGTGCCGGGTTTGTGGGTATCTGGCAGGGCTCAGGTTACCTGGCTCAGGTCCTTGGGCCCACCTATGAGGGGGTGCCAGGTTTGTGAGCCCCGGGGATGTAGGATCTAGCAGGGCTTGGGTCTCCTGACCCAAGTCCCTGTGCCCCCCTGTGAGGTAGGTGCAAGGTTCATGAGCCTCAGGGGCAGGGGATCTGGCGGGGCTCAGGTCACTGAGCAGATCCTGATGCACATGGAGAACATGGCAGCCTATTTGGTACCATAGCAGAAGGAGGATGGAAAAAATGGACAACTACCCCAGCCAAATGATTTCAGCAAAAACGTGGGTGAATGGAGACATGAGGTTGGCCATGTCAGCCAATGGACATGGAGAGGAGGCTCAATCATCTTTGGATCAGTGAAACTGACAGCATTTCAGAACTATCCAAGCAACTTGGGCAGAACCCTTGGCACATGTATACATCAGGACCTTGGGTTGAGATCAGGTGGCAGTTCCTCATCCTTGGCCACTGGGACATTTGGGAAACCGGGTGTGGATTCTGTCTTTATCTCTTCCACAGAAAAAGAAGAAATAGCAAATTTGGAAACAATGATTTCACCCACTTTTCCCTAACCCTTGAACCTCCCCACCCTGATCAACCATATAATCATCACATAAAATGAAAATTAAATGATAAAAAATAGAATTGGTACAAAGAACAGTTGGGGCTCACTCCTCTGGAAATGTGAGGAGTTAGATGGAATGATAGGCAGCCAGGGTCTCTGGTTCCTGGTGAAGCTACCTTGTCTACGTTCACCATTCAGGAGTAATGAAGAATCGATGACCATGTACAAGAAGTCCTGGTTAAAGAAAACGAATAGCCTGTTACTGATAGCTTTTATAATTGTGCACATGTACAAGGCTGTTAACATTCACACTTACTGCATTTGTTTTATATATTTGCTAACCAAAAATTAACCAGCCTAGGGTTGGAAATTGCTCTCAGTGTGGTCCACCTTGAGCCTCCCTGCAGTTATGTTCACAACCACCAGGAGGAGCTCAGAAGCACCCACACTCAGGATCCCCGCAGGCTGTGGGTGTAACTGCAGGCAGCACAGAACAAGCAGGGAGCTCCGGAGAAGGACCAGAGGGCTCTCAATCACCAGGTGGCACTCAGGAGAAGGTTGGGGGCCAGAACGTGCAGCAGGTGCTCAGCACGCAGCTCATGCTCAGGTTCCAGACAGAGGGGAGTCTTCCTGAATAATGGGGTTCCTGCCTGCACCACCAAGGTCCTCCCGCATTACCGACTCTCTTCTCTGGTTGGGAGACAAAGCCGGAGATTATCCCCATGACCATCTTCATCTCAGGTGTCGCAGCCAGCAACCCTACCGTGAGTTTCAGTGTCCGCAGAGACCACAGTCCAGCCATGCCCAGGGTTCCAGGCCGCCTCCACACCTGGCAGCACTGCTTTGTGCAGACGGGCCTGAGCTCAGGTGCTGTGGCAGCTCCTGTGTCCCTTTTGTCGGCCTGGGTCTGTGTCGGACCACAAAGGATTGCGGGGTCCCCTGTGCCTTGAGCTCTTGTGGAAGCAAGGGTTCCTCCAGTGCCATCTCCTGTCACAGCCACACGGGAGCTGCTTCTCAGAGACTGGTCACGCTCATATGTCTGGAGATTCCATCAAATTCAGGGCACAGACATGTGACTGTGTCTCAGATGTGGAAAGCGGTATTGAACTCCAGCATCTACTACTGGAGTGTCACCTCTTGGGTTTTATAATACAGCACCCCAGGCAGGGACGAATGAAGGAAAAGTTCTACTGAGCTGCTAGTCGTGGAGGGAGACAGAGTCCAGGATCAGGGGGCCCCTGGGCTGGGTCTCTGACTGAGGCTCTGGTGCAGAAGGAGGAATCACAACACCTGAGCACATGTGGGGGAGACCAGACGCCTGCACAGGAGGGGAGCAAAGCCCAAGCTTCACTCAGAGCGTGGTGTCGTGGCTTGACCCGGGGACTCAGGAGATCTGCTTTACGCTTCTGTGGGAAGTGTCCCAGTGAGGTAAGAACTTCTCAACAGGTGTCACACCTCACCTCCTGAACTCACACTGGAGACTAAGCACCCAGCACCTGAACCCCTGAGGTCACACTTCAGCCCAACACACACACAGGTGCTGCTGCCTTCCACATTTATGCTAGGCCTGATCTCCAGAACCAAAGGCTGGTCCTGAAGAAGCCACCTGTGTATCAGGGCTATGAGGGACTGGAGAGGAACATTCCAGAATATTTGTGAATACAGCTCTACAGACGTGTCCATTAGTAGAGGCTGATAGAATATATTTTACATTCGAAATATTAATGGTAAAACATGCTTGAATCTCAAGGTTATTGACATTGACAACTAACAGAAATTATGTGTGTTAATTTTATCTGTAAATATAATGGCGTAATGTTTGCATGTAGAAGTGTGTATGAAATGAAGCCCATCCCTAAGCCCACCTTCTGCTTGCAGACTTCATTCTATGTGTGATCATCTGATACATACCCTAAGAGATGATTTCAAAATACAGTGCTTCAGTGTTATCCACAGTTATAGTGCTGCCTGTAAGGACACTATAATTCATTCACATTGTTCCTCAAAGAGCACTGCTTCCACTCACGTGACTCCAGAGGAGCCCCGCCAAGTGACCGATGGGCTGTTCTCACTGTGCAGGAAGATTTGGCACCCAGATGACAAGACGGTGTGGAAGTTCCACCGGTCAAATGGGACAAATAACTTCTCATGTGTCAATAGGCGCTGGGAGCTCATATCTGCCTAGCATCAGGAGTGAATGCAATATAGTTTGTTCCACTTGAAATTTCAAAAGCAGGCGCAGCATAAGTCTGATAACGATTGTCAGCTCACAGTAGTTTTCATAAATGTTTATTGACATTGGTTTTTGAATGTATACATGAAGTTTGATGAAGAGTGTTGATGCAGGAATCATACATTCTGGGGCTCTTAGTCCAGATGTTAGCATGTCCCTCCTTGGCCACATAATCATATCAGCGATGGCTGGCTAACAGCAGCTCCTGGAAGGGCTGAAGGACAGGACGCATCACCACAACTGTGGTCAACTGCTCAGTAGTCCCTAGACGAGTGTCTCCAGTCAACCTCAAACCCTTGTCCTTGCACTAACTGACCCTTTCTCTGTCCCAGGCCTGACCTCCGTTGACCTCCTGTGTAGTTCTTACCCCATAAGGTCAAGCCATGGCTTTCCATGTGTAACACAGATCGTGTAACATGGGTCGGTGTGTGTCTGGATTAACTCATTTAGCATAATCCACTGCAGATCACCTTCAGTTCCCCAAATGACAGTAATTCCTGCTTTGAATGTTGAGTAATATTTCATGATATCATTCATGAAATATTTGCTTTAGTATTGATGTGAGATACTGTGAACACTGCTGCACTGACTGAACCTACGATGATGTGACTGTTGACATGGTGGCTCCTTATCTCTCAACTCATGTGAACGTCGAGTGATGATTACCAGACACTGGGAAAGCAGGAAGGGAGCACAGGAGATTCCATTCCAGGGCTCAAAGCACCACTCATAGGAAGCAACCGCAGTGGGCTGCCTCAGTTCCCACAACCCAGTGCATCTCATGAACATCTAGGAGATTTCCAGCCCCAAGCTCAGTGTGATGAAAAGGAGATGGGATGCCAGTGTCACTGAGTGATGTGTACAGCACATGCTCTGCAGTGGCACACACGGACACCACGGAAAAGGGCAAATCACATGTGTTCACCAAAAACAGAAAATATCCCTCTCCGTGTGTCTATCTCTCCATTTTAATATTTTTTTTTAAAAGAATGACTGAGCAGATCTGAATCCAAAGCCAGAAGTTTCTTCCTGCTCTCTCATGCAGGTGCAGAATCCCAAGGCTTTGGGCTGTCCTCTGCTTTCCCGGGCCACAAGCTGGGAGCTGGATGAGAAGCGGAGCAGCCAAGGCATAAACGAGAACTATGTGGGATCCCAGTGCTTGGAGGTAGAGGATTAGTCAATTGAGCCATCATGGGGTCCCCTTTCCCTTCCATTCTTAAAGGTTATTTTAATTTATTGAAAGTCAGAGGTATAGATGTGGCAGGAGAAAGACGAAGAGAGAGGCCAGAAACTGGAGGCTTGCCTTCAGTGCCCATGTGGGTGCAGAGGCCTCGGGTGCCCATGTGGGTGCAGAGGCCTCGGGTGCCCATGTGGGTGCAGAGGCCTGAGCTCCTGCACTGTCCTCCAGGGTTTTGCCGGGATCGTGAGCAGGGAGCTGGATCAGAAGTGCATCAGTCAGTACTCAAAGCAGCATCCATAATGGTGCCAGTAATACCGGGAGCGGCAGCCTCAGCAGCCACGCAACAATGCTGCTTCCATCACCACTTCTCTTTAGCTAGTCCCTTGTCTCTATGCATTTCATCTCTCTCTCCTTCCCTCTCTCACTCTTGCGGTGGCTGTCTCTATCTCCCTCCCTCCCTTTTCCTGTTACAATGCCATTCAAGTAGATAATGAATTCATACTAAGTTAACGTGAAAGGTGTGTATTCCAGAATAGTTCGATAAAATAAAACAATTTCAAACGTGAATCATAACATGAGAAATCATAATTTCTGAATCTTTATCACATTAATCACTCTCATCTGCTCTGGCTCCTAACATCTCCGAAGCCTCCGACTGCGCGACTTGTTAAATACAAGCAGGACATGCAAATAGGGTCCTCCCTGGACTCTTGAAAACCAGTCTCACCAGCAGCTCTGGCACAGGAGCCCCAGGCCAGGGACTCCCAGCTGTCACACTCAGGGATCGCACTCCACACACACACTCACCATGGAGACTGCTCTGAGATGGCTCCTCCTGGTCACTGTGCTCCAAGGTAACTGATGGAGGACAAGGGGTGTTGAGTATGGGAAAGGATGAGGGTGAGGGGTCAGTGGGTGTGAGTGAGAGTTTTCATCAGGACGTTTGTGTTTGCAGGTGTCCAGTGTCAGCAGCTGGAGGAGTCCGGTGGAGGCTTGGTCAAACCTGAGGCGACACTGACACTCACCTGCAAAGCCTCTGGATTCACCATCAGTAGCTACTACATGTGCTGGATTCGCCAGGCTCCCGGCAAGGGGCTTGAGTGGCTCGCATGCATTTATGCTGGTAGTGGTAGCACATACTACGCGTCCTCCGTGAAGGGCCGATTCACCATCTCCAGCAGCAGCGCTACCAGCACGGTGTCCCTGCAAATGACCGCTCTGACAGCCCAGGACACGGCCATCTATTACTGTGCCAGAGACACAGTGCAGGGACCTCAGTGTGAGCCAGACACAAACCTGCCTGCAGCAGCGCGCACGCCTCCACCAGGGGGCGCACAATGACCGCTGAGCTGACTCGGTACTAAATGCAGATACAGGCTTGGTTCCTGTTAAGGTATTGGGTTTTCTTCTCCCACAACGGTCTATGGGACAAGTGTAAATTTTTGCTTTCATCTCCACAAGGACATCCTGAGTTAGAGAGTTTTGACACAAGATGACATTGTTATGAGAACAAGTTGTGGATTCAAGGAAGACTGCAGGGTTGTCAGGGTTCGAGACCATGGGAATACCCTAGGACCCAACAGGTCTTCTCAGATCAGACCAGGGCAGGGCCCCCTGGTTCCAATGCAGGACAGTTTTGGTGTTCAGCCTGGAAGACAGCAACAGCCTACTAGAGTCTTCAATCTGTTAAACCTAAAGGATTGCACATCTTATTTTCCCCCATAATTCTGGGCTTCTGTGATTCAGAAGTGACTCAGTCATGCATCTTTTCATTTTGGATAGTCTGTATTCCTTTCTTCCTTGTGCCAACCTCTCCCTTTCCCCCTTACTCATGAACCAGTCTGTGCTCCTGGGGTCCAGGCTTACAGCACTCGGGGTGTTGCCCTCAGTTCAGGTATAGTTTGAGCTGGTTCAAGCTCACTCTCCGTATCCTGGGACTCCCCTGTGGTCACCAGGCCAGAAACTGTAGTGTGAAACACAAGTTAGTGGTCAAGGGATACGATTCACTGGAAGGTGTTGGGTGTGGACACTTGCTGACCTGGTTTTACCCAAACTATCATGGAATCCCCTGCACCTGTTGTGGTCATAGGGCAACAAATCCATGGCTATGATTCCTGGACAGTGGTGCCCAGCTCGGTGGGAACTGTTTATCTAGGACAGATACCCAGAGTAGAATCAGCATTGCACCAAGTGCTGCCACAGAGAGCCTTTGTGCAGAGACCCCTGTGTCCATCTCCCTCTCCGGACTGTGCTCCTTGATTCTTTGTCCAGAGACCCCTGGCCTCCATTTGCTGCTCTGTCATCCAATAGCCCAGGAAGGAGACTGGCAAAGGGAAAGGGTGTATTGAGCTCACAGCTGTGGAGGATGAAGTCCAGGACCAGGCAGCCCCGTGGTGAGGGAAGGTGGAAATATGCATCATAGCACTGAGAATGCCTGTGGCACAGTTCACATCCTAAAACAGGAAGCCAGGAGGACCCAGAGCGTCTCTGATAATATTGTGTTCCTGGTGGAAGCTGGGAACTCTTAAATCGAATCTCTTCTGAGGGCAGGCTCCCAGAGCCATGTACATACCCTCCAACACACCTTAATTCCTAAAGCTCTGTCACTTCTCATATGGTCCCCCTAGGGACTCCACCTCCAATACTTGAAAATGTGGGGTACACACTCAAGCCACATTCAAAGCCTAGGTGCTGTGTTCTGCCTGGTTGGTAGGTCTCATCACTCCAGGACCAGATGTTCAACGTCTACAGATGCTTTTGTTAGAGACCAACAATTAAAATGCTTTTCTCTTCAAAATGTCCTTAAATTGAAATTTTGTGAATGAGTTGAACAGGAGTTATGAGTATAAAATTGTGTAACGCCATGTCTTCATGTGTGCAAACCTAGTAAACAATCACACAGCAACTCATACAATGTCCTTCATTTCAATGTGAGATCATCTGATATCCGCCCTGCTAGAAAGTTCCAAATGTGCAGTTCTCTTTGTTGACAGCCTTCACAATGGAGAATGACAGGATGCTCAGAATCTATCCAGCGGTAAATAAATGAAGCACATCGTGTAAACACTGTGGGATTCACACATCAGGCGGCATGAGCGGTCATTCTGTATAGCAAGCCACGGTGCATGTGTAACCACAAAATGTTGGGAACTCCAACCAGGACTCGTGTCCTGGATGTGGGAGAGCAGGACATGGAGGACTCTGTCGACGGATTACAGAGTGTGTCTAACACCAAGCTGGTATTTGATGATTTTTGTTATAAAGTGAGTAGAACAGATGCAAGGTCTTTCCCTTGGAGTTCAAATGGAGGAAGAGATGGTCTATTCCAGGAGGGGACAACATTCCGTATGGACAGGGTGCAAGTCAAGAGAGCAGGATTTGACGGGTTACATTTGGCAGATTAACTTCCAGGCTTATTACAACGGTGGAGCTTCATACCTCCATGTAGTCCATGTTAGGAATAAATACAATTGCATTTATTTATTATCTTACAGTAAAAAATGTCGGTGTCCGTTAGCTGGAAATAATCTATAGAATTTAATATTTGAGGGCCTGACATAAGAGCTCAGTTGGCTAATCCTTTGTCTTGAAAGGGCTGGAATCCCTTATGGATGCTGGTTCATGTCCCAGCTGCTCCACATCCCATTCAGTTCACTGCTTATAACCTGGGAACACAAAAGAAGATGGCCCAAAAGCCTTGGGACTGCGAGCCCATGTGGAGACCTGGAAGAAGCTCCTGGCTTCTGATTGGCTCAACTATGGCTGTTGCAGTCATTTGGGAGCAAACCAGCAGATGGAAGATCTTTCTGTCTCGTGGTCTCTTTATAAATCTGTCTTTCCAAGAAAAACAAATAAAAACCTTAAAAAGTCTCACCAAAACTGTACAGTAAGAAAAAACTATAAATGGATCAGAAATTTTAAAAGAATTTAGTATTTTTCCATTTACTAATTATAAGTCTGTGTTGAGAATCAAATATGTGGAATGTGTTGGTGTCTGAATGTAAGCCATGTGCAATCATTAAGTCCGAATCATTAGCGCATCCTCCACATAAGCTATGCTGTCATCTGTTGTGGAAGAGCGTCAGAGCCCATGCAGGATATAAAAAGTGTCCAACAAACTTAACATCGGCAAAGCCCACACTCCAGCTAGGAAGTGTGCAGAAGACATGCGATACACAGGCCAACAGGCATTTGAAGATTCTGAGGATCACTAGTCGTCAAGGAAATGCAAACAAAAGCCACAATGAGGGTTCACCTCAATGCAGTCAGAACGGTTGTCATCAAAATTAAAACAACAAGAACACAGCAGACGCTGGCGAGGACATGGACGCAAGGTCCTCGAAGGTACTGCTGGTGGGAATGTAAGCCAATGCGACCACTGTGGGAGACAGCATGGAGACTCCTTATGCCTGAAAACAGATCTAGCACGTGACTGAGTAATCCCACTCCGGAGCACGTACCCAGACAAAATGAAATCAGTATGCAAGAGAGTCATTTGTACACCCATGTCTATTGCAGCTCAATTCACAGTAGCTAAGATATGATATCTACACAGATGCCCTTCAAGAGGTGAGTGGATAAGGAAAACATGGCTTATGTACAGCATGGACTACCACTCAACAATTTTAAAAATGAGATCTTGTTTGGCAACAAAATGGATGCAACTGGTACCCATGATGCTTAGCCAAATCAGCCAGGCTCAAAGAGACAAACTGTGTCTCTTCACTGTGTGGCAGCTAAGACAGACACACAAAGAAGGGTGGGAATGAAACGGCCGCTGTGGGATTGAACTGTCATTTTCAGTCCATGTTTATACTCCGGTGGCATGCGGTGTTGTTGAATGTCATGATTAGTGACAATTTAAGCCTGTGGATGGAGTGGATGAAAATGATGACTGTGCAAACACCGATAAGAACAGACACAGGAGAGTGGGAGTGAGGACGCAGGGGACAAAGAGTGCGGCTGTCCTCTCGGAGCTGTGCTTATGGTGAGCACGGAATCTGTTCTTTTCACAGTAATAAAAAGGACAAGCAAAAATCAAAATTAGAAAATAAACCTATTACAATACCTTCTGCTTAAAATAAAGCAAAGCACTAAAAAAAAAAGAATATTCTATTCTTCCATCCCTGTAGGGGATTTTGCAGAACACAGTATATTAACTATTGTCACGCAGTTGTTCAGTAGATCACTAGATGGTGTCTCTTGTCTGAATGAACCTCTGGAACCTTGATCTCCACTCTCCTATTCGCAGTCCAGACTGATCACCGCAGAGCTTCTCGCCCTATGAACTCAGCGTGTTAGAGACCACACCGTAAGGAACACGAGCCATGTTCCTGTCGCCTGTATTATTTCGCATTTTATACTTACTTGTGTCCTTTACGGAGTGTACTCCCAAATTGCACAAGTTGTCAAAAATGACAGCTAACTTTCTAAACACAAATGCTGTTCCATGATGAAATGTCACATTATTCATTTATTCCTTTGTGCAAGTGCTCGTTGATTCTACACCCGAGCCAGCTGTAACGAGGCCACGCCTACTGTGCATGGGACTGCAGCTCTGACTCTGATAGAGCAACATATCCCTCGGACGTACCCCAACAGAGGGATTACAGATTCTATAGCAGTTCTGTTTCTTCATTTCATGAGCATTTACACTGCTTTTCATGATGACTTCTCTGATTTACAGGGAATATCACTTTTTCCCATCCACCGCAAGTGTTACCTCTCACATTTCTGACAATATTACCCCTAGCAGGAGGCAGGGGATCTCTCTGGTTCTAATCTCTATTTCCGCAGTGCTGAAGCTTTAAACAATTTCATACATGTCTGTCATTTATCCTTCTTTTGAAAGAAACTATTAATATTCTGTCATCCAGGAGCCAGGAGCTCCATCGTGGTCTCTCACATGGGCAGCAAGAGCTCACGCACACCTGCTGTCTTCCACTGACTCCCTAAGCGCATAGTTTGGAGTCAGAAGAGATGGGACTTGAACCAGCGCCCCAGCACAGGATGCGGGTGTCTACCCGACAGTGACACCCCAGCTGTCCTCTTCACCCGTCCCAGTGAATGCGTTCCATTTATGGTCAGTCGTTTGAGTTCCTTCTGCATCTGGATCAAGGACGTGAACCACATGCGTGTTTCAAGATTCTTCCTCCTGGCTGTGCAGTGTTCTTCTGCCATTCTCTTTGCTTCTCAGAGCAATGTAACTTCAAATATCGACAACACGTGTCTATGTTTCCTTACATTGTCCGAACTCTTGCGGGTCTAGCAAAGAAAATGCTCACCCAGATCTCATCAATATACATTTGCCTTGTGTTTTCTTGTAGTCGATTTACAGTCTCATGTCCAAGATTTAAGTCATTCCTCACTCTTCAGCCCTTTTTCAAGTCTTGCATCAAGTTATAGAACAAGCTACCCTTTTGAAAACTTATCCAGGTTCCCAGCAGCATACAGACCCAATTCTCAACTGTGTGCTTTTGTCACCATAGTAAAACATCAGTTTTCTGTGAGTCTGAATTTACTTTCAGGTTCTTGGTTGTGTTCATTGCAAGTGTGTCTATTTTCTCAGTTGCACACAGCCTTTCTGAGCACAATGTGTTGAAGCCTCCAGGGATCTTCCTTGTCCCAGTACAGTTTTGGGCACATGGAACACTTCTGTTTTCCATAGCAGTATTCGGGTTTCTATCCCTATGTCCTTGAAGAGTATCTGCAATGGTATCAGGAGGTGCTCACTGAACCTGGAAGTCACACAGCATCATGTACTTTCAATGACGTTATGTGTTTAGCTTCAGGTGCTCAAGGACACCTTCCAATGTGAAGGAGTTCAATTTTCCCACTAGTTTCACAATAAGAATGCTGACAACATTCACTACCTGGGCTACATTGCATCCAGGATTTTTGCTTTCACAATACTGCCAGTGCGATTGATTTCTCACTCATTTTCTGCAAGTGTGTTTTCATTACATGCGTGTGCTGATCAGTTTCCTGTGGATGTGTAGGTTCAGCAATTGATGAATGCTTCTCATTTATGAAGTTATGGGGAGATGGACTCCATGTCTTGCATCTTGTGTGAATGCGAAAAATCTGACTTCCTATTTTCCCAGGAAGATGCCATTTGTTAACCATTTAGGGATATATGATACAAAGCACAGTGGGAGAGGAAAGCTCACATTAGCACTGTGACCAAAACAAAAGAAAATAAACCTACATTTTATGGCTAACTTTAAAAGAGGGAGAGCAGTTGGAAACCCCCCCCCAATGACCCTAATAAAGGTTAGAGACGTGACAGAGCAGTCACCCTGTACATGTGTGCATGGCTGCATATTCCCCACTCACGTGTACAAACATTACACGTGTCATAGGACGGGCTTCACAGAGGGAACACGGGGAACATGCTGCGGTGAGAATCTGCTCAGGACTTTGGGTGACAGTGTGGTGATCAGGGGTGCTAACTCCACATGTACAGTTTGACCTGTTTACTATATGGTTGTGGCTCAGTCAGAATGCTACATTCCCCATGTAAATGCAGCATTGCTGATAGATAACATCACACGCTAGATAACACACTCCTTAAATTCACACAGATGTGGCACGCAACACATTTTTCTAGAAGACTTCAGAATGCCACAGAACACCGTGTGCTCTTACACAGCAAGGTTCTGCAGACACAATCTGGGCCTCAGTTCAGTCCTGAGCTGTTTTGGGGAGCAGCTGGGCCCAGTGCTGTGGACCAGGGATTGAGACTCTGAAGATGCCTCCTCCCAGAAAAGAGCCCTGGACACACAGCACAGCCGAGGGGTGCTCCAGTTACAAGTGTGCATATGGGCAGCACAGCCCACATTCACATGAACACTGCATGTGGTGCGCCTGTGCAGGAACACTAGGAGGGCAGGCATGGCTGTGCAGGGAGCTGAGCCGTTGCTGGAATGTCCACATCAAACCTCAGAGTGCTGCTGCCAGAACCAGCTCCTCCTACTGTGCGTCTGAGAAGCCCCAGGACCCTGACACCCATAGCAAAGCCCTGAGCCCAGATCTGGGATCACCTAGCCTACCTGTGCTAAGTGGAGGAGCAAAGCAGAGGGGACGAACCTGGTCTTCTCCATCACTGCCTCTCACTCTGCCACTGAACCCTTCAAACAGAGGAAAATCCTTACATCTCAAGGCTGAGCAACTTTTAACATGAACCAATTTAGCCTCACAGGTGCACAAGAGATTCTACACCTGCTATCCTTTCTTAAAAAGAAAATATTAGTGTCACATCATGAGATTAATCAGAACAATCACAAAGAGAGGGAGGGGCACACCATCATGGAGCTGAATTTACACGGGGAAGATGCTGCTGCCATCTCTGTGTGCACCATGTAACACACACAGGTTCACAGGCTTAAGTAAAATACGGTGTCTATTCTGAAACAATATGTGGCCATCATCCTTCTTACTAGGGGCTTTTTTCACCTGCACAATGATCTATAACAAAACAAAATTTTTTTTAAAAAAGACCTCTTTCAGGTCTGTTTATGTAAAACACTGCAACAGATGACAATTTCGAACTCTTCCTCTTTAGTCCAAAACCTGCCTAAGAAAACCTTCTGAGGTGTTGCAAACTAGAACTTCCTATATACAAGCAGGACATGCAAATAGGGCCCTCCCTCAGCTCTTGAAAACCAGTCTCACCAGTAGCTCTGGCACAGGAGCCCCAGACCAGGGACTCCCAGCTGTCACACTCAGGGATCGCACTCCACACAGACACTCACCATGGAGGCTGCTCTGAAATGGCTTCTCCTGGTCGCTGTGCTCCAAGGTAACTGATGGAGAACAAGGGGTGCTGAGTATGGGAGAGGATGAGGGTGAGGGGTCAGTGGGTGTGAGTGAGAGTTTTCATCAGGACGTTTGTGTTTGCAGGTGTCCAGTGTCAGCAGCTGGAGGAGTCCGGTGGAGGCTTGTTCAAGCCTGGAGACACACGGACACTCACCTGCAAAGCCTCTGGATTCACCATCAGTAGCTATGCAATGTGCTGGGTCCGCCAGCCTCCCAAAAAGGCACCCGAGTGGCTCGCAGCAATTAGCAGTGGTGGTAGCACATACTACGCGTCCTCCTTGAAGGGCCGATTCACCATCTCCAGAAGCACCGCAGACAGCACGGTGTCCCTGAAAATGACCGATCTGACAGCCGGGGACACGGCCATCTATTACTGTGCCAGAGACACAGTGCAGGGACCTCAGTGTGAGCCCAGACACAAACCTGCCTGCAGGGGCGCGCGGCTCCACCAGGGGGCGCGGTGAGCACTGAGCTGACTTAGACCCTGAGCAGGTGCAGAAGGAGTTGATGGCAGGTTCCCATCAGGACTTGGTGGTTTCCTCTTCTGTAACAGTTACAAATTCCCATCAATGATGCCGTCCCCAATCCCGACGTCCCTGAGCATGACACGTTTTGATGTGTCAGGAAGACCCATTACATGAAGAAAAGGCAGCCGTATATGGAGGAATGAATGACTGCCCTGGGGTCAGCGGGGTCAGAGTCCCGAAGGATCTCAGGCACCTGGGAGTCTCTTCTTTTTGGGGTCAGGCAGAGCCCTGAGTGGGACTCTGGTTGAGGCAGGTGGGACTCGGCTCAGAACCACAGTGTAGAGCAGAGCCTGACCTGGTAAAGCTGAAGTGTCCAAGTCCACCTCCTCCCTGCACAGCTGGACAATGTGACACAGTGTGACCCTGTCCTCTTCCCTGTGACAATTGGGGTCACCCTCTGCAGGCTCTGTGCCCACAGCTCCCTTTCAGTTCTGCATCCGGAGCCACAGTGGAGCTCCATGTGGTCTAAGACCCAGTGTCAGGCAGTGAACCTGCCGCTCAGGTGAGGGTGAGGATGAGGCTCCTGCAACTGCTGACAGGACTTCCTCATTCCCCTGTGCTTCAATCTACTCCCCACCCCAACCCAGAACTCACTTGGCCAGAAGTGCACATAATATATGAAGTGATCTGATTATTACAAACTACTGGATGTGGAGCTGATCTTGTTCTCCCACATTCTGATGGACTTTTCTCCATTCCACCAAGAATACAAGACAGCGCTGACCAGGCAATCTGGAGTATGGAGCCCAGGTCATTAAGGACAGTGTCCTGCTGGCTCCAGCTCCACGATCCAACCCTGTAGCTGAACTGCTGCTACAGGAAAGATCTTCACCAGAAAGCATTTATCCAGACCACCTCCTTCCTTCAATGATTTCTGAGGCTGTTCTGACAGGTTCTCATTTGCTTAAGGACAAATACTCACATTTTTATCTCAACTTTTTAATCATCTGAAATGAACAAATATTCTATTAACAAGCGTAAGTCCAACAATTTCGTATGTCTACAAAATATTTCCTACAATGATACTAATCTATCTCTCATGATGGATTCTGCAATAGTTGAACAATTCTATCAACTGATGTAGAAATGTCATTTCTGAGAACCCACTGTGAAAAGCTGCATCCACACGACTTCAGCTTTCCCCATGCAATGGTGTGGGGCCTTTCATTTCTCACATATAGTTAATTCTCTATGGAATGTCTTCCATACACCAGTAATTCATTGAAAATTTGTCAAAAAGGTTGTTGCGCTGCAGGAACCCGCTGTGGTGTCTAGGGTAGCGGAACCCTCAGTGGTGGGTGGGACTCACACCTGCTGATGTTCATTGTTTCCCATTCATGGTCATGTTTTCCAATCTCCTGAGTGGACACCACTGCCCAGACTCCCTGCTGCCCTGCTGTGTCTTCTGGCAGGAAGGAAATAGGTGTTTTCTTGGGCTCCCTGTCAGCTGCTGTCGCAGCAGTAACAAGAGTCCCCATTCCCATCAGGACAGACGCTTCCACTGCCTGCAGTCCCTCCATGACTGTGCTCTAAACCCCATCTCCAGACTCCCGTGCTGTGCCCCCAGCTCCCTGCTGACTCTCACCCACTGCCCTAGGTCTCTTGCTGTGGCAGTGCTCTCCTGTCCCCTGGCACCGGCTCCACTCCACCTCATGAAGTAGCTGTAGGGGTACTGATCTGCTGCAACCAGTTAAACCGTGAGGGTTTAATGGGTGTGGGCCCCAGGAGTCGCCGCCCGAAAGCTCCCAATAACCAGGTCAGAGGCTGCAATAGCAAGAGGAATTTTATTGACGCTCGCAGGCGGGCTCCCACTCCGCAAAGGAGAAGAAGCCCCGATGTCCAGGGGTACAGGCATTATATAGGCACATATTGCAAGGTTTTAGCCTATTTGCTAAGTTTTTTTTATTAATTATTTTGCATTAAGTGACAGTTTCATAGGCTCTGGGAATCCCCCCACCCATCCCCACGCCCCTCCCCCCTGGTGGATTCCTCCACCTTGATGTAGCATTACAGTTCAAATTCAATCAGGATTCTTTCCTTGCAAACATGTACCAAGCATAGAGTCCAGCTACTAATTGCCCAGATGGGTTGAACAGTTTATTGGGGAGACCATCTGGTCCTAAGTTAGAGCTGGTAGAATATCATCCCAGTCAATTAAGAGTCCAAATACGGAGCTTCCGCAGGGGATGGAAGAAGTCCAAACACTACCGTGCAGAAACCAACGTCATCGGAAAGACAGCCAGAAGCCCTGAGCGGTCAGCAGACACAGAAGAGCAATTAATGTCCTTCAGGACCAGGGAGGAGAGCTTTCTCTGGTCCGAGCCTGGCTCCACCTCTGGACCCCCGCCCTCCCTCGCAGTGACCATCGGGATCGCTTCGAAAACCCCTCACAGCAAACAAACAATCATACAAACTAAAAAAAAAAACAAAACAAAAAAAAAAACAAAACCCTAAAATAAATAGACAAACAACAGAAAGTAGAGCTTGAAATCTGACAGGAAAGAGCTGGCATGGATTGGCTCATCCCTTGCTGGGTGGGACACAAAGATTGGTCACTCCTCACCATGGTGTTGAGGATTTCCCTGCACACCCCCCCCCCCAAAAAAAAAATGTTCTGCACCTTAAATGTCGACAAATATCTTGTTAGAGTTAAAAGCCAGTCTGGATTATTCCGAAATCTGCCAAGATCAACAAAATTATACTCCAACACAACAAATGGCTAAATACTAAAATGAAATAGACATGAGACAGCTGAATGGTACCCAGTGGCCTTTTCGGGGTATATAGCAGCCGTCCTGTCCTGTATATAAACTAAAATTGAGATGTCAATGAGCTAATCATAGGTTGTGGTTAGGACTTGTTTTTTTGTTATTTTGTTCTTTGTTTTTTTTTTTTTCTTTAACATACTGGTTACTCAAAACTATGTCAATTCCATAATATTGCAAATTGCTGTTGATGTTATATTAGGACTCTTAATTGACTGTGATGATATTATACCAGCTCTGACTTCGGACCAGAAATGGTCTTCCCATGAAACTGTTCAACCCATCTGGACAACAAGTAGCTGGACTCCATGCTTGGTGTATGTTTGCAGGGAAGGAATCTTGATTGAATTTGAACTGTAATGCTGCATCGGGGTGGAGGAATCCACCAGGGGGGAGGGGAGGGGGAGGGGGAGGGGGATTCCCAAAGCCTATGAAACTGTCATATAATGCTAAATATTAATTAAAAATAAAATTTAAAAAAAAAAGAGTCCAAATATAACATCAACAGCAATTTGCAACATTATGGAATTGACATGGTTTTGAGTAACCAGTATGTTAAAAAAAAAAAAAAAAAAAGCAAGTTCTTAACCACAACCTCTCGACAAATGTCTTGTTAGAGTTACAAGCCAGTCTAGCTTATCCTAAAATCTGTCAAGATCAGCAAAATTATACTTCAACACAATAAATGCCTAAATACTAAAATGAAATAAACACGAGACAGCTGAATGGTACCTCATAGCCATTTTAAGGTATATAGCAGCCGGTCCTGTATATAAATTAAATTGAAATGTCAATGAGCTAATCAGAGGTTGTGGTTATTTGCTAAGTTTTATAGCCCTATTCTGGCGCCAGCTCAGGACTCTTCGGCCTCATTTCCTCGGACTAAGGAATTTACTTATGGGGAGACAGAAACTTAGGCCTTCTTCCCATTGTCAGGCCCATCATGGCCATTCCCCTACCCCTTATCTGATCTCGCCAAGCAGGATATAGAAGCAGAAAAAGCATTAAGCCTTACTTTTCTCTATTTCACTGCAACCAGTTACAAGGAACTTTGGGGTTGGCTTCAGTGTCCAGGCAGGAGGGAGCCCTTCTCAGGACCCAGCCCAGATTCCTGGGCACAGGATGCTGCTTCCCACTATGAAGATGGCACACACCTCCCAGCTCATGCGTCTGCAGGGAGGTCATGGCACAGTCTTCAGGGTGAGGGTTAGGGTTCACACAGGAATGTGTGTGACTGAGAACATGGATGTAAAAGGGAGGATTGATGTCCCCAAGCAGCATCTGTGGGAACACCAGACAAGCACAGGACAGAGGCTGGGTCCACCATTGATTTGGCAAACAGAAGACAAGATTGGGCCAAGAGTGTGGGACTTGAGACAGAGGCGGTACGAGGCACGGGGTATCTGGGATTTGTAGCCACTGGGGGTGGAGTCACCCCACTGAAGGGCAATGAGGAAAAACCACATGTGAAGCTGCACTGCACCTGGTGAGACGGTCCCAGCCACGCACACCACGAGCCTGGCACCCAAGGAGCCCAAGTATGGGCAGGCCTCTTACCCTGGCCATCTGCTGCCTCCCTCCCCACCAGGGCGGTTGTGGCAGCCAAGCCTGCCAGCAGGCTGCCTCTCCCTGAGGCATCTGTGCTGTCCCTGCTGGGAGCCCCCATCCTCTATGCCAGTGCTCACAGCCACTCCTGTGTGGTTTGGCAGACATTGCATGGGATTTGTCCTGCATGGCCCTAAACCCATTCTGACTCAGGAAAGGGGAGAAGAGCAGGGAAAACACAGAGCCCAGGGGCACTCTGTTAGAGAAACATCAAGCAGGTGCCCTTCAAGGACACAGGGATATTTTCATCATCCTGGGCCAGCCAACAGGAATTGTCCCTGGTGCTGTTCTGACTCTCCTCCTCCTCCTCCACAGACAGGCTCCTGTGGACTCCTGAGAGCTGATGGAAGGACCCAGGAGACAATGCATGAGGTCTTGGAGATTTATTTCAGGTGAGCACCAACACCCACCAGGGCGAACTGCAGCCTTCAAGGCACATGACCCTGAACAGTGTAGCTTCTCCCACTGAGTCACAGAAGTTCCCATTACAGTCTCTACATTTGCACAGGGGTCCGGAGGCCAACTGCCACTCTACTGTGGTTGAGGTTTTTCAGGGATTTCTTGTTTCTTGACCGTGGTAATTTTAACGGTTCGTACGTTTGTGGCTACCCCGAAGAGCAGCACACAAATTAAAGCACAAATACAACCCAGGATCACTCTCCAAACGTAGATCGGTCCCAGGCTGCTTCTTATTTTACAGACTCTTCTGGGTGGGGGGGCCGCTGTCTGAACTCCCACCAGGACCAGTACTGAGGCACAGTGGGGGCCTCCAGCCCACATGGCAGTGGCAGTTCTTTCTATTGTTGCAAACTCCTCTGAAGCTGCACTTCTCAGGGGTGCAGTCATACTGCCGTTCAGCCATCAACCCATTGCAAAAGGAGTTGATACAGAAAAGGCCGTCAGCACAGGGAGTGCCATTTCTCACGTGTCCAACATCATTGGCTCCAGTCCCACGGTGTTGATCTAACCCGAAGCAGAAGACATCATCATACAAAGACTGGTGGAAGGAAACATGTTGCTGCAGCTTGGGGACAGTGCTGACATTGGTGCACTGCAGCCTCCCACACTTCCTGTCTTCCTGAGAACACGCTCTGAAACGATTGGTTTCAGGATATCTAAAACAAAAGCCAAATCGGAACCCTATGGTGTTCACTTCATAGCAGCTGTCATGACCATTATGTACACCTTCGCCAAAGATCTCTTTGCAGTGCATACTGGGGTCACTGCAGCTCCCGCGGTAGCAGTAGCCCTCCTCAGTGCACGGTGCTCCATCTTGAATATAAAAATCTTCAGGGCACGTGATGGTGGACCCGGTGCAGTATTCTGGAAGGTCACATGGGTTCATGATGGGTCTGCAGAGAGTTCCAGAAGGGGAGTAGGTGCAGTTTGTGCAGCATTTTTCTTTATTACAAACACTTCCAAATGAGAACCGACAGTCATTTTGACAACATCGATTGGCATAACACTGCTTAAAGGAGCCACAGTCACATTGCTCGTTTCCTTCCACCTCGGAGTTGCCACAGCGTACCTGTAGCAGGGTTTTATTGAAGTACTCATACTGCAGTGAAAAATAGTATCTTGCACCTCCATGAGTTTGTATGTTTTGAAAATGCAAAAATGAACAGTTGCTGAACGAGTCTGTCAATTGCAAGGATGCATGCATTACACAGGTGGTTCTTCTATTGCATGCGCAATCTGAATGATCATAATAAAGCCCAAGCATTCTCCCCTGGCCCTGTGCACTCATAAGAGCTAATTGTAGGTAATGTCTGCCTCGGAAGGAAACATACATAAAATTCAAATGGGTGCATAATGTGTAATATTGAAGATTTTCTATCATGTTCTCGGGGTCCTGTGGTGTGATAGCTGTGGATGCATCAGGACGCAATGTGTTAAAAAAACATCACAATAATAAGTATGGAATGGACCTCCTGAAACTCAAAAATCATTGAAAGAGTTCACTGGTTCTTGTATGTTATATACGCTCAGAAGGCTAACATAAACTCCACCATAAAGTGTTTTGAAAAGGCTGTCAACAACACTGAACATGCGCAGCACAAATTCTACAGTTCTTGACATATTACTGTTGAGCAGCCTAAACATGCCATGAGTAATCTGAACATGATCCTTTAAACGGAATGCATGGGCAGGATACCCCGTAGTTGACACCCTGGGAGCTGCAAGGCGGCTTACCTCAGAGACAGAGAGCAAGAGGTGTGAGCCCTTGTTTTGTTCCTGTCTGTATGGAGTTGGCCCTGTAGTGTTGTAGTCGGCCACTACCTGAGAAACAACGTGTTCAAATATGTGCGAGTCCTGGAGGGGTTTGATTTCGTAGGTCAGGTCATCCAATTTCATGACACCTGCCAAGCCCCCGTAGCACGTGTCAATGGTGACAGTGGACAGAGGGATGTCCTCCAGGTAGCCAAAGTAGTAACAGTCCGTTGGAATGTAGGGGTAGTCCATCTGCAAGGCTCCTTGGTCATCCTGGGTCATCATTAGCAGGTGTCTGGGCCAAATAAATTTCTTGCTCCGAAGGTGGATGACGTGTCTTTGGCCCCCAAAGTGCAGGCTGTAGAAGACCCAGCCTGGCATCTCAACACCTTTGCCAGGGTGCATCCCCTTCCTAGGAATCACCTCCTCAGATTCAACATAGTGCCACATGGGGCGGCCAGGGGAGCACAGGCCTGGTTCCAGGAGCACCCAGAGCCCCAGTAGGAAGAAGGTGACCCATCCCACTGCCAGCACCATGGTCCAGCTCAGAGATTGTGTCCAAGCAGCTGCGTTAGAGGGAGGGTCCTTGGAGAGCCAGGTCTGAATCTTCTGCTGTGGTCTCCTCTGCCCGGGGACACTGACAGAGGACAAAGGGCCTCCCCAGGCTCCCAGCAACCTCAAGAGATTGAGTAACAGAAGCAGGGCGTGGTAGAGGTGGGCCTGGGCTTTGTGACAGCTGGGGTCAAAGGGCCTTGCACACCATGGAGAGTTAGCTTTGATTTTGGCCAAGTGCCCACCCGGGAGACTTTGATGCTAGCTGCCCAGAGTCTAGAAGAAGGGAGCCCACGGTTGGCCTCCACTCGGGAGAGCTCGGCAGCGCTGGGAACAGGAAGCAGGTGTCTGCAGAGACCAGTTTTGGCTCTGGGTTTGTTCCTGCGTGACGTTTGTGAGGCTCCTGCACAAGGGCGTGGTTTGCTCTGACTGCTTCGGTTCCTTCCTGCCTGGTGGCCCCATTACTCTGAAAACAGAATCTAGATTTTCTCACAAAGACTGCAAGAAAGGGAAACAGACTAAGCAAAGTAGTCTGGTTTATTTTGGAGATCTATTTATTTTTATTGGGAAGGCAGATTTGAAGAGCAAAGGAAAGACAGAGAGGAAGACCTTTCACCCACTGGTTCACTTTCCAAATGGCCACAATGGCTAGTGCTGAGCTGAGCCGAAGCCTGGGGCAGGGGCTTCTTCTGGGTCTCCCACGCAGCTGCAGGAACCCAAGGCTTTGGGCCATCCTCTGCTATCTTCTCAGGCCATAAGCAGCAAGCTGGAGGGGTAGTGGAGCAGCCCGACACATTACAGCTGCCATATGGGATCCCAACTCTTGCAAGCAGAGGATCAGCCTGTTGAAGTGTTACCCCAAGCCTTGCTTCCTATTTTTTCATTCTAATGAGTTCTCACCGGTGAAGGTGCCTGGCTAGAAGCTCAGTTACATAAGCAATCTAAGCCAAACAGGTAAAGATGAGTAAGAGCAAATGCTTCTAATCCTTTGTTCAAATCTCAGAATCTACATGTCAGATTTTCAGCTGGGTCCTTGAAAATCCTCCAGAAATGTAGCTCTTGCCTGTCGGATGGAGAGCACAGCTGACCTGGCTCACAGGGTCACCTGAAACTCTCCTAGGGTGGATGACAGATGGCATCCTGATGTACCACGTGATGTGGGCGTGTCCTAGCTTCCCACGCCCAGACCCAGAAAGGATGGGTTATTCACAAATCCCAGTTATCTTTTAAAATGCTGTCTGTCATGAGAAAAAGAAAAAAGGCCTCCTTGCTCATTGCTGCCAGTCACATTTTGCTCATGAAGGCTTGAAGTGTTATTTCCTCCACAGTTCTGGCTCTGCTGTAGACGCTCAATGAGGAGGGGGCATGCCTGGATAGGGAAAAGGTTCTCGGGGGGTTGTCTGCATTTTCTGTCATTTTTGCTGTGAACCAAAAATTCTCTTAAATAAAACAAATGGTGCTCTTTTAAAGGAATACCAATTGCAAGAAAAGCTAGAACCTAAAAATAGTTTGAAACAATGCCATTCTTTTTGTATGCTATGTTGCAGCATAGAAAGACATAAAATACCCAGAATGAATCTGACAAAGGTTGGGAAAGAGCAGTGCATGAAAACCTACAAAACACATGGTTTGGAGAGATTTGTAAAGATTTGAATAAATGAAGAAATGCATACTGGACATGAATTGGAAAACTTGGTTTTTAAATTTTTATTTATTCTGTCTGATTTATTTTCCTAGAAAAGTGGAGGCTCAGCGCAGTAGCCTAGTGGCTGAAGTCCTCACCTTGCATGCACGAGAATGCCATATGGGCCCGGGGGCATGTCCAGCCGCTCCACTTCCCTTCCAGCTGCCTGCTTGCGGTCAGCTGATCATTCTCACGAGACTCCCTCGGCTCTGTGTCGGGCAGTGTTTTGTTGTAGGCAGCCTGGCTTCATCCATGAGAGAGGATCGTGTTGGCTCCTGCTTCCCGATGCTCCGGGGCAGGATGAGACAGCCCCATTGGCTCAGCTTGTGGTGCTGGTTGCAGAGCCCTGAGTTGGCCAAGGGTACCCCACGGAAGCACACCTGTTACAACACCTGCACCTCTCTCAATACTATCTCTACTGCATCACCTCAACCCACTAGGAACCAGTCACAGGCCGCACCCTCAGGCGTCATCCCACCAGTCACTCCCCAAAGGCCTCCCCTCTGAACACTGTGACTGGATTCAGTTTCCTCGTATCAGTACCACTGACGAGCTGGGACCAAACTTCTGAGATGGGGCCAATATCACCCGGTAGCAGGCTCTTGTGCAAGGTAGACCCGAGAAGAGGGCTTCTAGTGTCTCCATGCTAATGGAAGATGCCACCCCGTGGGGAAGAAGCAAAGTCACAGAGAAAGCCCCACAGTCTCCACACAGAGAGGTGGTTGTGTTCTGTGGCCTGTGGCTGCCTCAGAGCAACTGTACTTTCCGCTTCAGGTCCTGAAGCCCACATTAAGCCAACATCTTAAAAATTACTGCACTCACCTCTGACATTTACTGTCTGGCCCTGGTCCAGGTTGCAGGTTCCTGCTGTGCCAAGACCCTCCCTGCTGTGCTGAGGACTCTCCCAGTGTGCTGAGGGACCTCACTGTGCTGACACCCTCCCTGCTGTGCCTAGGCACCCATTGTGCCAGTGCTGAGTACCCCGCTGTGCCAAAGGCTTAACTGTGCTTAGGGATCCCACTGTGCAGGAGCCAGGTACCCCACTGTGCCAGTCAAGGATCCTGCTCTGCCAAGGGCTCTACTGTGCCTAGGAAACCCACTCTGCAGTAGCTAAGGTCCCCACTGTGCCAACGGACCCACTCTGCCTAGGGAACCCACTGTGTAGGTGCTGGGGACCCCGTTGTGCCAGTAGCCTTCGATATGCCTAGAAACCCCACTGTACCAAAGGCCCCCAGTGTATCAAAACACTGCTCATGGAGTTCTGTCCGCCTGCCCCATCCTTCCCCCGCAGCCTCACCTGAGGCCTGGGAGCAGGGTGGGGGCTATGAGGCACTGTCACTCACAGCCTGGGATTTGTAAACAGCCAGGGCTGCTTGGTGGAGATGGCGCCAGATGCCCGCACCTCAGCTCTGCCCAGCTGGCGGCTCTGCGACCTGCCATGGGAGAAGTGGCAGGTGGAGTAGAAGCCACAGGTAGCATGGCTATCATTTACACAGTTTCCACAAGAAACTTGGGCAGCACACATACTAAAAGGCCTCTGCCAGGTGCACGGTGTATGCACCCAAGCAGAGCTTTCCCGGGCCTGGGATCACCCAGGGAAGTGCGGGACCAGCTCTCTTTGGCCCCCGGTCTGATTAACATACAGGTTGAGTCACCTCAGAAGCACCCCCATCTTCACCTTTATCTAGGAAGCGTTGCTCAGCCCCATCTGGCTCAGTGGGACAAAAACTCCTTCTGAACTATTTTCCTTTGGTGCCTAGTCATGTCAATGCTGTGCAGACAGAGCCCCTAAATCTGGTGGCCAGGAAACAAGTTCACAGATACACAGGATCTGCGTTCCTGTCGCCTGCTGGCTGCTCCCTACTCACACTGTCGCTGCTTCCAGTCAGTGATCATCACATTAGCCTAAAGCGCAATGGAATAACTACATCAAGCTAACCAGCTGCCCCATCTCACACACCTGTCTCACGGTGTGGTGAGAATGTGGAAAGTGGATGATCAGCCCAGCAGCCCCCATCTGAGATCCTGGGTTTGACTGCCAGCTGTGGTTCCTGATTCTGCCTTCGTGCTAACACACACACTGGTGCACAGCAGCCAGGGCCCAGAGCATCAGGACCCTGCCATTCGCATGGAAGACCCAGCTCCAGTTGCGGGCTCCCAGCCTCTATCTTCAGTCTGGTCCAGTCCCGGCTCTTGCAGGCCCTTTGACCAACATCTCCCTTTATCTCTACCGCACCTACTGTACCTCCCACCAGAGAGAAGTGCAAATAAAGCAAGTGTCCTTCTCTTTGCTGCCAGGTAAAACATCCACTTAGGAGAGAGAAGAGAGAGAAAAGAGGGATGAGGAAGCATGGGTGTGGTCCCAAGCTGAGCATCTCCTTATGCTGCTGAGGTCAAAGCAACCCTGAGACCAACGCCAACCTCAGGCCTCCCAAGGCAGTGAGAGACAGAGACCCGCACCCTCCCGCCGAAGGAGGCTGCCGCAGAAGCTCCTGATGCCTGAGCTGTGAGGCTGCCTTCACAGCCAGGCATGGAGCCATTGATGGCTTTGCACTGAGTGCCACACCAGGCTGCCTTCTTCCTGCTGCTTGTAGCTAGACCTGGAGGAGTGAGTGGTTTCATCTGCTCGGAGCCTCAGTGGCAACAGGGACCCACCTAAACACCAAGGAGTCTCAAGATCTGGGGCTGCCACGGGGGTGCCTGGACCTTAGGGCTCCCAACCACAAGGAAGAAGGTGGGCAGTTGGAGACCCAGGGAGGCTGTGGACACAAGAGCTGCCTGCCCCAGCTGATTGTGCAATGGCTGCTCCCTACATCCTGAGCCTTATGTCATACATGTGACATGACAGCTAATCTGGACCCAGATCCACCTTGTGTCAGCTGTGATGTGAGCTGCTGCATCTGGCCCAGGTCCCCTTCTGTCAGCTATAATGTGACATGCTAGGTCTGACCTGGCTCCCCTCTTCTCAACTGTGATGTGTGGTCCTGGGTCTGGCCTGGGTCCCTTCACTCATGCCACAGCCACCAAGTTGGACACAGCAAGGAGCCTACAGCTCCACAGAGGGGCCTCCCACTGTGCAGAGTGTAGGAAGGGCTGTGTCCCAAGGCCACCTAACAGGAGCAGAGCCAGGAGCAGCCACCAGGTGTGTCCAGTGATCAGGGCCTCTCTGCTGTGCTCTCTAAGGACCCCTGGCAGTTCATTGATGCCTGTGGATCCAGGGAAATAGACAACAGAGACCACGCACTGGGCAATGCTGGCTGCCTCCCCATCAGCCCCCACATGGACATGCAGATCTCAGTGTCCAGCCCTGGGGGGACCTGCAGGTCCTTGTCGAACTGGAGGGGTGTGACCGAGGTGTCTGTGAGGGCATCCATGACAGCCAGTGCCACAGCTGCCCAGGAGGCACATATCTTGGGTGGCAGACAGTGTCCCTCCTGTGCCACAGGCCAAGGGCCCACCCCAGGAAGCAAGAGGAGCACAACTTAGGAACTGCACAGGACCACACAGAGCCCAAGGGGACAGTGTGGACATCCAGGGGACCAACCAGTTTGCATGAGGACCAAGCTGGCAGGGGTGAAGGGAGGAGGGGCTTGTAGCCATAGCAGACACAGGATCTGGGCATCTGGCCAGTCTGGTGGCCGGAAGAACACACTCCCTGAGTCCAGCAAGTGCTGACCATGGAGCCAGAGCTGGAGTCCCCCTCTTGTCACTGGCTGGGAGGGGCCAAGAATGGGACTTGGGCAGGTGGTGGGTACAGGGCTGGAAACTTTGGGTGAATGAGGTAGAGGCCTGGAGCGCCCTAAGAGCCACAGGAAAGGGCAGTGACCAACCTAGTGGAGAGTGGAGGGTCCCCACATTAGATGTTGACTGGGTGAAGTGAGGGGCCTTGCTGGTGTAGATGCTTTCACAGACAAGGGCCCAAGACCTCGAGTCAAGAAGAGGACTTGACTCAAGAAGTCAGGAGAGAGCAGCAGGGTTCAGCCCCATGGAGATCTGCTAGGGAGTAGGCAGCTGGAGCCAGGACCATGTCACTCCCTCACAGGGGCCTGCGAGGCTGAGGAGGAGCTGGAAGCATCTCACAGACATGAACCTTGGACCATCTGTGGAGACTCCAAGGAGAAGGGGGTGAGGCGAGCAGTCTCGCCCAGGAGTCCCAGGGCTCAGGGCAGGGTCCTGTGGGAAGGATCTGATTTACCAGTGTCTCTGTAAGTAGACAGTCATAAGCCTGCGAAGAGCAGTCAAGGCAGCATTGCCGCACGGGTATTTGTCACAGCAGCCAGACATTTGGACACAGCACTGAGGACATAGCCTCCATGCGTGATAGCCAATGGTACTCAGGCCCTGAGCTCAGGAGCTACAAGGATTCAACAAGAAACCTCTCATCACATGCCAGATACTGTCCCCAAAGCTCCACAAGGCAGGCAGAACCTCACAAAGAACAGTCCCCTGCCTACTCCATGGGCAGCACAGCACAGTCACCGCCACACACTCCAGCGTCTCACAAACTTCACAGGTCAGCAATTTGCACAGGACAGGACCTCACACGTCAGCCCCTCACACACCAACACCTCACATATCAACACCTGTAAAGACAGCCCCTCACACACCAACACCTGTAAAGTCAGCCCCTCACACAGCAACACCTCACATTCCAACACCTCAGAGGAAAGCCCCTCACACACCAACACCTCACATTCCAACACCTCAGAGGAAAGCCCCTCACACACCAACACCTCACATTCCAACACCTGTAAAGACAGCCCCTCACACACCAACACCTCACATTCCAACACCTCAGAGGAAAGCACCTCACACAGCAACACCTCACAGGACAGCCCTTCACACTTACCAACACTTCACATAGCAACACCTGTAAGAACAGCCCCTCCCCACACCAACACCTCACATACCAGCACCTCACAGGACAGCACTTCACACAGCAACACATCACAGTGTAGCACCTCACATACCAATACATCTCTGCAATTTCTGAGTCAACACCCTTAAAATTCTCAAAGGATTTTTAAAAATAAGGATGGAAGGTTCTGGGCAATACACAAGAGACAGAACATTTGCCAGAGTCTGGGTCCAAGTAGGTGTGTGCACAAAGAATATTCCAGTTTTGTGCTCCTACAGCTCCCTCTCATGCTCCCAGGCATCGCTGCAGACTCAGAGGCCCCCGTCCACCTGACCTAGCTGCAGGTGTTGCCTGGGGAAGCCAGCAGGGACACGGCGGCCTCAGACACTGCTCACTTCCCTGACTCCCCTAAGCTGCCGCCGTGTCCCCACGGAAAGGCCAAAAACGTTCCTTGTCAGTGGTCCCTGAGAGGCCTGCTCATGCCTACCGTGCTCATCCTGGGCAGCATTCAGGCCAATGATGGTAACTGAGGACAGAAACCATGCACTCACCCCTGTGGAAGGGGCAAAATCACTCTCCTGAATGCGCCAACTTCCACGTGGGCCTCATGCCTCAAGGGAAGGAAGCCACCAACCCACAGATCCTGAAAGGAACCAGCTGTCTGAGTTGCCTGGACGGTGAGAGCGCCCAACTTGAGCTCCATCAGCACAGCCCACTGGACAGTGACCACGGCAAGCCACCCCACAGAAGGGCTACAGGCCTGGCTCCAACTCTCTGCACCTCCCTGACTCTGTCGGGAGGGCACAGAGTCCCAGGCAGCACTGCTGTCACTCTGGATATAGGCACCTGGGCTGGAGCGGCCTGGATGTAGGTCGAGCCGTGCAAGCACCTGTGGCAGCAACTGGGAAGATTTGTCCCTCCCTGGGGCTGGAAGTAATCGCTCTCCATCTTGTATCCACAGATAGAACAGAACCAGAGTCAGGGTCACTGAGTACCCAGGGCTGGCCACCAAGAGCCCAGGCAACATGGAGGGCTAGAACACAAGCCTGTCTGGTGATTGGGAGGTGGCAGGGAGCCACCCAGGGTCAGCGAGACAGCAAGAGGGATACATAGTGCGGAACTCTAACCAGGAGGCCCAGAGCCTTGCAGGTCTAACCCTAACCCAACCATGATCCTGAGGGTCAGCGGGGCAGTTGTCAAGGAGGGGGGGCCTTCGGGAGAGGTGAGCTTGTTTCTCATTACCCAGCTCCCTTAGACAAGACCTGGGCCACAGGGCTCACCGGGAACAGGCAAGGAGTTTTTGCAGAGGCCTATGGCTGTCTACCCTGATAAAAGGCAGACTCCCCAGAGCATGTGGGCGGGGATTTTGTAGGGGCATGTGGCACTGTGGGATATTATAGTAGTAGTAGTAGTTATGGGTACCACAGTGGCACAGCCCCAGTCCAAAAGTCCCTCACCGCATGCACCTGCTCTCAGGGCTGAGGCGTCCAGCAGCCAGGAAGCAAGGCCTGGCGGGGCCCATCTCCACGTGAACCCCACCCTGCCCCTGCCCACAGAGCTTCCATAGGGCACAGTCAGAGGCAAGGGCAGGCCCAGGGCCATGTCTGGCACTGTGTGGTGCGAACAGGCTGAGGTCATAGGGCAGAGCCGGGCCCAAGAAGGACACTGAGACGGTGGGAGGGGAGCCCGGCAGGGAAGCAGGAGGCATGCTCTGGTGCCTCCATCC